>NC_080425.1:84264950-84564950 GCF_029873635.1 Malania oleifera
TGCTTAAAAGACCTTACCCTGAATTTGGAATGAAATCCAACTTTGTCCCACCGACAATCCGCTCCAGCAGACTTGGAGAGAACTTCCCGAGTGTGTGAATTCAGTGGATTTTTTTGCGAGAAAACCGAGTTAAACACTATTTATACTGCGGGATTCGTCAACGAGCCACGTCACCTCGTCGATGAGTCCTGTAGAAAGTTCGTTGACGAACCTACACCCTCGTCAATGAATTTCAGACTTCCAAAAATCCTCTCTCAGCATCTTCTAGTCGACGAGACGGGACCTCGTCGATGAGATCTTGAAGAACACTCATCGAAGAAACCCCTGTGTTCGTCGACGAGACATGGAAAATTTCTTGGGACTCTCACCTTCAAAATGCAATGTCGTTGACTGCCTCCTTCTGTTCCTATTTCCATTTCTCTCCTTTTTTATTATTTAAATACCATTAATCTTCAGGTCGTTATAGTTTCGCTCCTTTTTAACTAATTTTGACCTTCCCAAGCAATTCAGAATGGTGTTGGATCCACATAATAAGGGCCATACCATCCATCAAAAGTTGAAATTTATATATGAGAATCATCTGATAATAGTGAAAGGAGAAGAGAGTCACCGAGCATATAGTTTAGATATAGCACCTTACATTGGGACCGATGATCAGAGAATTAAGAGTTCTTTTCAAGCTTTTGAGATAGTGTCCCCCACCTATGTTAGTGAATATTTTGAAGCTCCTAAACCAAAAATTGAGGAGATAAACATGATGTCTGCCTGACAAATGCTAAAACAAAACTATGAGGTGGGTAAAGGGCTTGGAAACATTTTCAAGGGATAGCCAAGCTAGAGATGCTAAAGAACTATAAGGATACTTTTGACCTCGAATTCCACACAACAAAAAAGGATAGGGTCGATGTTATAGCCCTGCGAAGAGAAAGAAGGCTGGCTAATTTTAAGGGGAGACTCCATATGAGCATGGTCTAGTGTTTTTGCATATTCGATACACTTTTCCAAGGCCTTCCTGCATTGCTTGTCTTGGATTGGAAGCCATTTTAGAAGAAGATGCTGAGCTTGAGGGACTTCCAAACATACTAAAGAGCCAATTGCCAGTTAATGTGATCACACAAGAGGGGAGCAATCCAAGTGCTCCTGAATTTCCATCTCATCCTTTGGATAATTGGATCGTCATGGTTCTTCCAAAGTATGCATGATTTGCTAAACACTCATTCTCCTGATGGTTTACCCTGTGGCCAAAGAAACCTTGCCTCCTTTTTTTGGCTCTGATACCAAATTATAACGACCTGAAAATTCTACTATATATATATATATATATATTTAATACACGAAACTTTGATACCATATATAAACCACCCAACCCCCAAAAGGGTTATCGAGTACAACTATCCATAAGCTATACTACAACGCAGTGGAAGCATAATATATATAAATCCCATATACAATACCAGAGTACTAGTACCATTATGATACAAAAGTATGTCTCTCCAAAAACCACTTATACATCCCAAGGTACATAATACATATCCATACATAGATAAATAGCAGTGTCTCGCCGACACTAACTTCAACCCCAAAACCATTAATCCTGCCAAGAGCTCTCTAAGCTCATCTCTCTGGATTACCTGAAATGTTTAAAAATTTAAGGAGTGAGACACCTCTCAGTAGGACGGAATAAATTATTGTTAGTGTGTGGCAACATGATTTTTAATGTATCATAATACCTTCATTTAATAAATAATTTAACTGAGTAAACATGAAAACTGTACTCATATCCATATACGTATATATACATTTGCAACCAAGTATTTTTCTTAAAAATATGCACGTGCTCAATACATTTCTCTGGGCTCGAAACCCAACATGTCTATAAACGTAGTTTCATCATGTCTGTAATGAGGAACCAACCTGAGTGGACATTCATATATTACCGTCATGTAATCACCACACTTGACCATGTTGTGCGGCCCGAAGGTGGGACTTAGCCATGGTTGGCCTACTAGGCTAAGTTAAAACAAATCTTGTCAGTAGTATACCGACACTCTCCCCGAGCAGTGTGGTTGCACTGAATCATTTCCTAGCAACAGTAACGTGCTTTCATGTACATCACTTGTCCATCAAGGTTCTCATTTCGACAATTCCATAGTAATATTTGTATAAAAACTGTCATTTCTATTATTTCATTTCCCGATATAATATCGTCATCACATATTTCAATATCAAAAATATCATGTCTATATAAATCACATTTCTCAATATCAAAATATCGTGTCCGTACTTTCAATATTTCCCATAAATAGGTATAAATCACATTTCATCATAAAAGATTCCCACATGTTTAATATGCGATAACAAAACCATTTCTCATGCCACACAAATTTTAAGTAATATTCCATAATATTATAATTGCCTAGAAAAATATATGATAATCTAAACCAATATTTTTCAAATGCCTGATACATCAGGAAATCATATACAATATTTTCATATTCTCATGCTTTAAATTAATTAGTTAATTTACAAAATACCTGGCATAATTTATTCCCCTTACCTGATTTCTGGTAAAATGCCTATAAGGATCCTAAAACAGTGCCTGCGGCATTCGTGCAAAACCCTGTGTTCATATACCTTAGTTTAATCAGATTAATTTTGAGATAACTACCCCTATAACATTCCTAGGCTCTCGTATCTCATTTTAACCGGTTAATCTTTAAAAATAACTTACATTTTTCATTATCCTTACGTTAACTTTGGAGTGGTGCCTAGGACCCCCAAACAACTAATTTGCTCCGATTAAATTGATGAGGGTCACTTCTAGGCCTTAGAAATGGTGTCTGATCATCAATTAAGCAAATGGTTTGAGAGAAATTGAAGAGAGAGAAGCAGAGCTTTGCAACCCTAGGAGAGAGGGGAGAGAGAGAGAGAGTGATTAAAATCCCAAACAAAATGAGCTGTTGCCCTATTTATAAGCCACTGTCCCAGACAAAATCGTTGACGATTTGGTTTTTAACCAACCTAATTTTTATCATATAACCTTTACTGAGCCTCGAAAAACTCAAAATCGTCGACGATTTTTCTTGAGCTCAGAAAATCGTTGACCGTTTGGCCTATGCTAAACCTACATCCTTAATTTTCTTTACCATTTTCATTATTTATTATTATTTTTCCCTTTTTGGGTCTTTACAACAATGGTTAGGATGTAGGGAGTTCTATCTCAGGAGACCAGCAGCGCCATTGCAGTATAACTGTAGATGATTTGGTGTCTTATGCACTTATCATTGGTAGCAGGGATCCTATTACCTTTTATGAAGTAGTGCACACTTAAGAGAAAAGTAGTTGGATGGATGCTATGGTGAAGGAGATGGAATCAATGCATAAGAACCAGATGTGGGATTTGGTGCAGTTTCTAGTTTGGAAAAGGGCGACAAGAAGAAAGAAGTAGTTTCAAAAAGAGAGAGAGAGAAGTTCAAGGCTCCATTAGTAGAAAAGGGATACTTGTAGAGGAAAGGAGTTAATTATGATGAAATCTTCTCCCCTATGGTCAGACACTCTTCCATTAGGGTAGCGTTGGGATTGGTGGCATATTACAACATGCATCTGGAGTAGATGGATGTAAAGAAAACGTTCATCCATGGTGATTTGGAGGAGCTAATTTACATAACACAACCAAAAGTGATTTGCCAACCTAGACCGGAGCACTTGGTTTGTAAACTAAAGAAGTCACTTTACGGGCTGAAGTAGTCTCTAAGGCAGTGGTACAAATGGTTTGACTCTTATATGATCTGTATTGGCTATAGGATATGTGAGTACGATTGCTACGTTTATGTGAGGAGTCTTGAGGATGGTTCACTCATATTTCTGTTGCTTTATGTTGATGACATGTGATCGCTGCAAGGAATATGATTGAGGTAAATCAGTTGAAGACTCTCTTGAGTAAAGAGTTTGACATGAAAAACCTAGGTGCGACAAAAAGGATTCTTGGGATGGAGATTCACAGGGATAGAGTTGCAAGGAGATTGTGGCTATCTTAGGGCAGCTATGTAGAGAAGGTGTTGGAGAGGTTTAACATGGCTAATGCTAAATTGGTGACTACGTTGTTAGCGAATCATTTTAGGCTATCTATCGCCCAGTGCCGAAAGATGGATGATGATATTCGTGACATATCGAAGGTACCTTATGCCAGTGCAGTGGGATGTTTGAAGTATGCCATGGTATGTACAAGGTTGGACTTAACACAAGCTGTCAACGTACTGAGCAAGTTCTTTTTGAATCCCAGTCGACAATATTGGGATGCAATCAAGTGGATTCTCAGATACTTGAGGGGTACAACTAGCTATGACATTATGTTCAACAGACAACAGAGTGATCCATTAGCGATAGGTTATGTGGATGCTAACTATGCAAGGGACTTGGATGATAGGAGGTCTACCACAGGGTATGTATTAACCTTTGTAAGAGGACCTACTTGTTGGTGATCTATGGTGCAGTCGCTTATTGATTTATTTCTTACTAAATTGGAGAACATGACAGTGATTGAGACTGCCAAGGAAGCATTGTGGCTTACATGATTGGTTAAGGAGCTAGGTATCCAGTAAGGTGGAGTTCATCTGTAGTGTGATAGTCAGAGTGCCATTTATTTGGCGAAGAACCAGGTGTATCATGCAAGGACAAAACACATAGATTTGCGATTTCACAAGATTAGGGAAATGGTTGCTTCTAGTGAACTACTACTTGAGAAGGTTCACACGTCTTAGAATGCAGTTGACATATTAACAAAGCCTGTTACAATGGACAAGTTCAAGCATTGCTTGGACTTGATCAACGTCTCCAGTTACTAGATGAGAGGCATCCTAATATGTTGTCCCAGGTGGAGTTGCGGGTTATGCTTTCGTATTTCTTCTAAGTGGTGAATATTCGCCAATGTGGAGATTGTTGGAGTATGTGGCTCATGTTAAGTGAAATACATGCTCAGGGGAAAGCATAGTGAAGCAAGAACAAGGTAGTTGAGTTGGAGGAAGAAACCATCGATGGTTTCAGTCTGCGTCCTTTATCCTCAGCATTCAACCGTTGACGGTATTATTCAATGCTATTTACAGGATTTGAATCGGGAAGATTAGTAGATTGGGAATTTCAGAGGGTTTTCCTTTGGGGAATGCTATAGAAGTGTTTTAGATACATTCTAACTCTTCTGTACGCATATGGTTAATATATAAACAATATTTGTAACCCTTGATTGTAGCTTTTGACAAATTGATAGTAAAAATCAGTCATTTGCTCTTATGGATGTAGGCACATTGTCAAACCACATAAATTCTTGTGTCATGTGATTTTATTGCTTTCCTTTATTTTCTTTGTAATTGATTGTTTACGTATTGTTGATCGTTAATTGCGGCATTGCACGTTTCGATTCAATTTGTATTTCTACTACGCATTGGTGTATACTCTTTGCACAACAAATTTGAAGGTGATTTTAGACTTATTAGGTACTGTTCATAGAATGAATGTGTAAGTGAGTACTAATACCTTCCTCTTACATAATTTTACTCCCAAATTCGATTCTGGGGATGCAGACTTTGACTATTAATTTCCTTGACCCTAGGTTTGACTTATAGACCAACTAATCCTTAGTAATTAGGTGACCTAAACACACCTATGTAAATAAATGTTTAGTGGCCACTCCTTGGACTTCATTAACCCCATTTCTCATGGTCAATATTGTTCCCGCCTCATACCTTTTAAAATTACATGTCATAATTGGTATTTCCATCCCTTAGCATCCACGTCCTCCAAGATGCGTTAACTGAGTTGGATTTGATTCTCCTTTTGGTGACCATAAATCCAAAGAACTTCCTCAAGGAGACTTTGAATGCACATTTTGCATAGTCGAGATATCAACCTTTCGAATGAGATGTTGAATTGTGTTTTTGAGATCTTGACAATAGTTAGTATTGTGGTGATGATCTCCATGGAAATTACAATTCCACTTATGTCCCTTGTTGTGATATCAACTTTAATTTCCTAGGCCAACAAATCTAGTCATTGTTGTTTTCTTGTGTTAGGAAATAGAATATCGACCACCTATGCATAGTTAAAGGTGTGTTCTTTGAGTAATTGGGATTTTGGTTTTCTTTCCATCTTTTTTGTTAGTGGTTATATACCATATGTAGGAGGCATGGTCATCCAACCTCTCCTTTCTCTTCATAATCTCACATTGTTTTTTTTTTTTTTAAAGAGTTTTCTTTCTTTCTAAATCCTGACCGTACCTAACTACGAGAGGGAAATGGTAAATACATAAGGGAAGTCAAAATTTCTACTTCCTCATATCATTTCTTAAAATTACAATCCAATTCCATAGTGTTACCATGGTACTTGGGTGGAAGTTCCTATATAGGGCTAATTGATGATTAAGATTTTGAATCCAAAAACTTGAAATGCTTAGGCAATTCGAGGAAGATCGCGCACCTAAAAAATCTACAAAATAAAATAGACTAAATAGTGCTATGACGATGAACCCTCTTATGCCTAAGTAGCTATAAGAGGTATATGTGTATGAACAAGTGTCTTATAGATAGTCTCTTTACCCTACCACTCAAGTATTGCTCGTTGTGCTTGTCTTGGTGAGCCTATGGATCTACTTCTAAAGATAGACATTTGTTAAGTAGAGAACATCTGGGGTGCAAATTCTATTTCTTGTTTAACCACGTAAACAAGACTAGTTAGCAATTATATGTATGTAATCGACTATCCAACAATTATTGAATGCATTATGAAGATATACTAGCTAGCTAGGCATAGTTAGGGAATCCTTGTATGAATGATTGACTTGATATACGATATAGTTAATCAATCTAACATGTTGCTTTCGTTGGCTTAACTTGATAAGTCCAGGCTAGACTACCTATGTTAAATTTGGTTGTCATTGCTAACTAGTTCGATTGGTTTGTATTGGATTGTTTTCTTTAGGCTTGATTGTCACCATCGACTCAACTCAACTAATGTTTTGACTATACCTTGAAAATTTCTTATTAGATAAATCTTTCCATATCGGTAAAAAAAAAAAAAAAATTGTATTTTAACTTGTTAAATTAAAGCTGCCTTCTTTTATGTTATTATATTTGGCAAAATAATGACAAAAAAAATTAGTGTACCAAAAGATTTGTTTCCACAATTGAAATTGCATAGCAATTCTGTTGTTTCTAGAAAAGCATTTGCTTGTTCGTGACCGACAACCTATTTAGTTGGGCTACCGAACAAACCTGTAGTAATTAAGGATTTTAAAATATCTTAATATTGTGTTTGAGAGTGTGAATTTCAAAATTTGGATTTGGATTTATACGTATATGAATGAAAAGTACTGTAGCATGAGTATATAGGTCGCAATCAATACCAACAAAGGTGGGGTTTTTCCATTTTATTTATTTATTCTTTATAATTTATTGTCCACAAGACAACAGACTATCCAGCTAGAACATGGATGCAATTGCAGCAATGATTCCCTCATCCACATGGAGAGCTTTTGCAAGAATATCCTTCTTGAGTTTTAAGTCGGACCCAAACATCGCTTCTGCAACCATGACGGGCGCAATGTCTTGGCTGCTATGAGCAACTAGGACAGTGGCGTTTGTGGTTCCTTGATTTTTCTGGTAGTGGATGACACCAGACGGAACTGCAAACAGCTCACCCTGATGAAGCACTTTTGAAATGAGACGGTCATCGGGAAAGGGTGTAACGAAGCCCACTTCGACGGTTCCTTCCAAGACAAACACTAGCTCGTCCGCTCGGTTTGTGTGGGGTGGGAAGATGCCCCCTTGCACAAAGAAGGCAAGCACCATTGAGAGGCCGAGGGTGTTGAGTCCAGGGATTTCATTCACTGTCGCCCACGCTAATGCTGCTCCATATGGATTGAATTCACTTAGTGTGTTGAGTCCGCTTGAGAAGAAGTCATTAGCTTGAACCTCGTTGATGTCCTTGCATGAGAAACCATTTACCAGCACCACTATTGGTATGTGCATGAGTAAGTAGTGGAATAGATTTCAGCAATAATAATAATACAAGGATGATCAATTAAACATTTGCTCTTGTTTCAATAATAAGAGTGTTTTAGAAAGAAAATGAAACATATGCATTAGTTATTAAAAAGAATTCAACTACTTGTCTATTAAACCTCATGATCAATTATGAGTCATCACAATTTAGACACTTCCTTAATTTGGATATTTCACATACGCTTTAAACGTACGAAAATTCAATTGCAGTTTTATATAATTAAAGACCAACGATCACCCATAAACTAGAATTTAGTTTTAGATTTTTAAAATACTACTATTGCTAAACATTTGCATACAACTATATTTATAGGTCAAACCCCATTAAGCATTTAACATATCATAAACCACAAAACATTTGTCTTACCTTCTAAATAAAAAATATTACAAGTAATAACAATCTACAAAAACTTAGCCAAATAACAATTACTTTCTATCGGCCAAAAAAATCATTAATATATATTTATATAAGTACAAATATGTAGTATTGATATGTATTTGTTTGTTTTCAAAAATTGAAGATTGAAAATTTTAGAATGAAAACAAATAGTAAGTGGAAATTGGTGTGCTTTATTCTTTTTAAATTGTTAAAATTTTATCTTTTTTATAGAATAATCTTATCAAATCAAAATAATAATGAGTGATTCGTCGACATATATGGGCCTTTTGCATTTAAAAATCTTTTTTTTTAAAGAAATAGTGAATATTTGATTAGTCCACATTAATTTATTTATTTTTAGCTCATAATTTTCAAAATTAAAGTTGCATGTGATTTTGGCGGGCATGACTCGTAAGAAGATCTATATATATAAAAAATTAATTCCTCAATAAAATCACTCATTTTGCTTCTAAAAATAAAAATAGAATAAAAATTTGGTCACCCCTCATAGGTAGCTCAATAATGAGGCAATTCCTAGGGCGAGCCATCAATTCGGACGTCCCGTGTTTAATCTTCATGGGATCAAACATCTATTTACCTGGACATTGATGGCAGAGGTTGTCGCACTAGGCATCACAAAGGTAGCTAATTAGTTATGATTGGACCCCTTTAATATTATATTCTTTTTTTTAAACAAAATGAAAAATAAAAATGTTGATTGACAAGATATACCTGTGCTATTCATGTTTGGCCTGACACATATGGTCTTATAACGACTTGGAAACTCAGATGCCGAGGTTGAAGAGGAGGAAATAACTAAGACCAATCCTAGTAAGAACATGTGAATGGCCATTAGAACCCAACTAAGAACTTGATTCTATGATTGGTAGACTTTTTACTCTTACGAGAAATAAATAAACTTTGAATAAAGAGTAAATTGGTCAAGGGAACCTTGCTTTATATAGGGAGGGAATGAGACGATGTTAATGTTGCTACATTCTTATTTTATAATTTTAGTTAAAATTTTCTATAGATTGTCCTGAATTTCCTCAGTTACAATAGTTCATTGTCTCCAAAGTTGAAATCATTTAGTCATATTGCGCTTTTAACCAAAAAGTTGTAATATTTTCAAAAAGCATACATACATATTTTTTCATTTTATGCCCCTTTTTGATGGGTTGTCTAATCAGAATGAAATACTCATGGCTTTAATTTAAAAAATATAACTTAAATGCAAATATTTTTTTCAAGAAAAAATTTGAGAAAAATTTGTTGCTCATAATTACAAGAATGACCACGTCTTGCTAGCATATTGCTCCTTGGATTCACACTCTCATCCTGCAAAGTTACCATAGTTTGGGTCTTGAAGTTATCGCAAGCAATGCCAACTAAGTATTCAAACTCTAAGTTTAAGAGCTTAAAAAGGCTAAGAAATTTGTAGAATATATTTCAAGCTAAGAGTTTACAAAATAAAACTAGGTCACTACGAGTGCTTCAATGTTGAACCTTTAATGCCTTAGTAAGTAAGAGGCGTGTGAGTATTAGAAGAGTGTATATTAGTCCCTTTTGCCATACCTCTCACTAGGTATAGATATGCTTATGCGTTTGAGGGTGTAAATCCATTTTGAATTTGTTGTTTAAATACATTGATATGATTGGTTGGTTAGCATTTATAAGCATCATTAATTTGATTGATATTTTTGTTGTAATTATTGAATCTATTATGGTGTAATAGTATGGAATTGTACGTTGGTATGTGTTTCTTCTATGGATAAATGACATGATTAAATATAAAAATTAATTAATTTGAAGATGTAGATTGAGTAATTTGACCAACTTCTAATCAAATCAATTTGTTTAACCTTACATATGTCCTCATTAGCACCCAAAAAATGTTTATCTTCCAACTTGTTAGTTTAAGATCACTTAATTTTATGTTGCTTTATTAATTACTATAATATAAATAGGACTAGTACTCCATTGTTTCTAAAATTGACAGATGATCCAGTTATCACATATGACTGTTTATAATTGTTTGCCCCCTTTTAACTAGGCTAGCTAATAGAACCCATCTCACGACTAAAGGCTATCTTAAATGCAATAATTTACAAGCAACGACATACACAAATTGTAAAGAAATTGAAGAAAGAAAGTGTTTAAAAGATCTCTGTATTTCTCATTAATTTTCTTGTAGCTTACATGCTATATATTATTGGGGATGTGGCTCATATTTTGAGTAGAAATTGATTACGCGTCAAAGTAGCGTAATTAGGCATTTAAAATTCATGCATTAAAAATCATAATTTTAATTAAATGTCCGATTACATCTAATATTTTGATCATCGAGTTCATTTTTTAATTTTAAGATAATTATCCTAATGCTATTGTGAATTTACAGATCTTCATGTTTTATTATTTGAAGATGCATTTTGGATCTTAGAGCCGAA
The DNA here is from genome assembly GCF_029873635.1 of Malania oleifera. Taxonomy (NCBI): domain Eukaryota; kingdom Viridiplantae; phylum Streptophyta; class Magnoliopsida; order Santalales; family Ximeniaceae; genus Malania; species Malania oleifera. The sequence continues at coordinate 84,275,828 of NC_080425.1, forward strand.
TTTAAAATGATAGTGAGCTATGTACATGAACTGGGTGCCATGCATGAAATCGTGTACATCAAGCTGTAAGCCGAGCTGTTAGGAATATACGAACAAATTCCCGAAACCTGTGAGAAACAAATAGAGAAAGAATAACGCCAAAGAAAAATTCAATCACACGCACAAAACAATATTTACGTGGTTCGGCAATTTTGCCTACGTCCACGGAGTTGCAGGGATTTCAATATTATCAGGAAGAAAGCACAGAGAGTGCGGCGATACAATTCTCTCGCTCTCGCTCTCTCGCGGATACAACCACAGAAACCCTAATCACCCGAAAGCACCCTTTTATATGCGGCTTAGGCCGTGGGCCCTTCGCTCCATGGACTAAGCTTTAGGATAGAAATCTCTAATTAAATAGAGGTCGGGTCGTCATCCAAATCAAAACATAACTAGGCTCCACAAAAGCCCAACACGAGCCACGTAGAAAATTTGGATACTCGAGCTATGCATGTGACAAGAAGACACTGCATGCAACACACAAAGAAACCGTATTTTGAAGAATGTTAAAGATGAATTTAGCCATTCAAGGGAGTCAGGCTCCATGCTCGTGACGAGTTCCTCAGGTTTTTGGGCCTATGGATGTGTGCTAGACATACATAACATAAAAAAAAGGGGAGAGGTGCAAAACTGTGAGAAGAACTTGCGGATGTATAGGCTTTAGAAGCAGGGCTGTGTGTGTGTGAGTTGTGAAACAAAACAATAAAGAAGGGGGCTGGGTCGTGATGTAACCTAGCCATGCGAGGAGTTGAAGGTCACGCCCACGTGAGAGGTCAACACTGGAAAGAGAAGGGCCGCACGAAACAAAGAGAAAAGAAAGGAAAGAAATGAAAGAAAGGAAAGGATTTGGAAAAGTCAAAGAAAGTAGGCCATTTAGGGTTTTCTTGGGAGGCCGCGAAGCTGCGCTGAAGGTTGGAGGCCGTTGAAAAAAAAAAAAAAAGAAAAAAAAAAAAGGAGTTTGGGGTTTTGGAAGGTGGTTGTGCGCAGACAGAAAGAAAAAAAAAGTAGAGAGAGTTGTGGAAGAGGGGTGGATCTCTTGGGGGTTTTGAGGGGATTTCTAAGGGAGTCTCTCTTTTTGGAGGTAGCTGCGAGCAGGAGGTTTTCTTGGAGTCTTTGAGAGGCAGCACTAAAGACAAAAGCAACAAACGAACAACAAGGGGGGTTGACGGCATGCAGAAAATTAAAATCTTTTCGGGAACAAGAAAACGGTGCGCGATGACGGTGTTGTGGGTGTTGTTTTGCTTTCTACTCTCCAAATAAAAGAAAGTATGGTGAAATTGTTTATGTTTGATCTAATTTTCGGCATGAACTAATTTTTGTATTCTAGGAAAACGATGTAACCCAATTTTAAACTATGCTTTCTCTTCAATGCTAATCAGAAGTAGTTTTTTTTTTTTAATGTTTGTCTGAGTTATTCTGTGCTTAATGCTTTTAATTAACTGGCCATTAATTAGATGATGTTGGTCTTGTGATTTTCTACCAAAAGGGGGAATTATAGAATAAATCTTGGATAATTCAGCGAAGGTGAATATAGAGATCGAAAGACTTGTATGAACTTACGTAACATTAAAAATCGAGGGTCTTATTGCATTCTTACATTATTAATTTTCATATTCTTATGCTAAATAATAAACAAAAATAGGTTCTGATTGACTATCAAAAGAGGCTTTTGGAAAATTTGGAGATTTGCTAACAAACAAAGAAAAAGAAATCTAATTAGCTAGATGAGTAAAGCATAGTGAGAATCTAGGTGAAATCGGTTTCCTAGAAGTTTTCACCCCCATTAATTTGATACGTGGCAACTAATTTTATTTTCGCTTGAATAGTTTATTTAAAGTAGCCTTATTTCAATTTCGCATTCTAAAATTATTAATATTTTAAAATAAAATCAAGATTAGTATTATTTCGATACTTGGTAAAATTAAGACATCAATCCCTGAGGATGATACTCTTCACATCACTATATTATAAAACTACGATACTGTACACTTGCAATTTTGCACCGATCAAGTTTTTGGCGTCGTTACTAGGGATTGAGTTTTTCTTATTTTTGCCAATATCGATACAAAGTAATCTTGGTTTTAATTTAGAATTTTATTTTTATTTTTATTTTGTTTCTTTTTTTTTTATTTTATTTCTATTTTTTTCTTTTCTTTTTCAGGTGTTCTTTTGATGTTGGATGCACCATTCTAGAACCTGTGACACTATTCCTTTTGATTCAGAGATTGAAAGAACGCTCAAAGCACTAAGGAAAAAGAGGGTACTAGCTATGGATAACAGACAACAAAATGTGCAGTCATGCGCCTTGAAGGCTTATATATGACTAGTTGTGAATGACAACTATTCGGGTATTAGACACTAGCCTATTAATGCCAACAATTTTGAGCTCAAACTCGCATTAATTAACATGGTGCAGTAGGCCCAATTCACTGGATCATCACTTGATAATCCTAATATCCATATGGTAATGTTTTTGGAGATTTATGACACTGTAAAGATTAATGGTGTTATTGAAGACACCATTAGACTGAAACTGTTCCCTTTTTCTCTAAGGGACAAAGCAAGAAGTTGGCTATAATCTCTACAATTAGGGAGTATCACCAGTTGGCAGGACATGGCAGAAAAGTTTTTGGCTAAATTCTTTTCACCTGCAAAAATAGCTTAACTCAGAAGTGACATTGGTCAACTGAAGCAACATGATTTTGAGTCACTCTATGAAGCATGGGAACACATGTACCAAGAAAGTTACGTGAAGTGAGGAGCAAAGGGCTTGAGAGGAGGCTATAGGCAGAGGTATAACCGTCGAAGGTTTGGGCCCTAACCTTCAATGGTTTCAGAAAGAATGGAGGGTGCTACTCTTGGCTTCAAACCGTTAATGGTTTCAGTTAGCTCAAGTCATGTAATTTAGATTGGGAGGCCATTAGATTGGGCTAATCGAAGGGATTTTCTCTGGGGATTGTTATAGGGATTGCTTAGATAGGATCTAAGGCTCTTGTATATTTAGGTTTCGCATATTATCATTGTTTTGTAATCCTAATGTAAGCTTTGACATTGTTTATAGTGAAAACGAAGTTGCTGCTCCCATGAACGTAGGAAAATTTCCAAACCATGTAAATCTTGTGTCTTTTGGCTGTGTTTTCATTCTTCTCATTACAGCGTGTTTTCTTCTTGAGTATATTTCATCATCGATTGATTGCATTGGTTATTTGTTGATTAATTCGTTGTGTGCTTCCACTGCGCATCTGCCGAAGAACAACAAGTGGCATTAGAGCTATTGGTTCTCAACGGCTGGAGTCTCTTCGATGAAGTTTGATGTGACTAAGTTCGATGGAATTGGTAATTTTGGGCTTTAGCAACGAAGAGTGAAAGATTTGCTAGTACAATAAGGGATAGTGATGACTTTATATGGAAAGAAGCCAAACGACATGAACGATGGAAGTTGGAAGGAGCTTGAAGCAAAGGCAATGTCCACTATCTAGCATTGACTGGCTAATGACATGATGTACAACGTCATGGATGAGGAATTGCTAGCTGTGATTTGATTGAAGCTTGAAAGTCGCTACATGTCCAAGTCACTTACGAACAAGCTATATCTTAAGAAAAAGGCCTATTGCCTTAAGATGACGAAGGGTTTAGAGCTGACTCAGCAAGATCATTAGTGATTTGAAGTGCATTGATGTGAAGTTTGAGGAAGAGGATAAGTCATTGATGCTGCTGAATTCCCTACTGACATCTCCTACATACGAAAACCTAGTTATGATGCTAACTTGGGGAAAACAAACCTTGGAGTTGGAGGACATTACAAGTGCATTGCTGGGGTTCCACCAAAGGAAGAAGGCCAGCAATGAGGGTTCATATGCTGAAGGACTCATGGCAAAACTAAATTAGCATTATGGGAGGAGCAATTTCTATGATGAATCGAGCAGCCATAAGGCTCGGTCCAAGTCCAAGAAGAAGAAGGACGTGCAATGTTTTAAGTTCGGAAAAAAGGCACATATAATCTAAGTGTCTAGAGAGGAGGAAGGTGATGTAGGATGGGAATGGTCGACTTGTGTTGTAATGCCCCAAACCCAAAACTGGGGTCCAGAGTGTTATTTAAAAATAAATCTCTGATACCAAATAATTATACATTGGAAGACCTCAATATCCATTACTAGAGTACTAAATAATACATCTCCAAGCATATTACTAGAGTAACTAAAATATCCCAATGTAACAATAAGTCCATCCCAGTATCCCAATGAAGTTTTGAACTTATCAACAACATAAATAAAATAATAACAATTCTAACCAAGGACCTTTTACCCCATCAACGCTTCCACTGTGCACTCTAATTACTGTTATACTCCTCATGACATCTAAAAAAAATTAGGTAATGATTGGGTGAGACGCCTCTCGGTAAGACGTAATAGATTATTATCAGTGTGTGACAACATGAGTTTTAGTGTAAACATAATATAACTGTTAATTTCACTTTAAAGAAAACTGCATAAATAAATCGTAACTCACACCTATATTTAAAATACTTAACTTTCCTTTATTTCATAAATCTGTCTCAATGTAGTTCATTTTATATATTGATTCACATATTTGCATAAAAGTACCTTCCTTATTGGGCAATCGACATGTTTCACCCTCATGATGGGTTGTGTAGCTCGAAGGCTGGACTTAGCAATAGGCCTGCCGACTAGTGCTAAGTCAAGTATAATCCTATTTGTTAGTACGATTTGCCTACCCCATCCCGAAAAATCCTTCGAGAGAGGTCTCCCAGAATACCCATTCAGGAGGAGCTCTACTCAAGCCAAATCGACTGATCCATGCCAACATTATCACGCTAGTATGGTTGCACTATACTTCCTTTCTATAGCTTCGGTACCGAGCTTTCATTACAACAAGCCCTCAAGATACTTAAACTATATATTGCATTTTCAGTAATAAATCCACCACTTGATTCCATTTTCGTAAAACTATATAAAACTATCATTTCCTATTCGGTATAAAACCGACATAACACAACTCGGCGTAACACTGTCATATTAACAAATTCACATCATTCTCAATATTCCAAAAAACCCAGTATAATATCCAAACTTTTCTTGTATGATACCATATACATATTTCAACAAGTTCATTTATACAATAAAGACAATTATTCTCATGCCACACGATTTGAGTAATAAACCATACTTTAATAAACTGTCTGTAGAAAATATATCATGCTTTAATAAACCAAAACCATCTATTTCAACTGTTTAATTTATTCAGAAAATCCTTTACAACATACACATTTATATATAATAACCCAAAACTATCTTTTTCATATGCCTGATTATTTAGAAAACCATATATAATAACCAAAAATCATCGTTTCCTTATATCAAATAATTCAGAAAAATCATATATAGTATTTTAGTATCCGAATTCTGAATTTAATCGATTCAATTTTGAAAATAATTGACATAATTTATTCCCCTTACCTTAACCTTGGAGTCGTGTCTAGGATCTCCAAATGACGATTTCACTTCGGTTAACTTGTTAATGATTGTCGCTAGGACCCCGTAGTGGTATTCGTTTTTCGATTCGATCGAGAATCAGCCGAGAATCTAGAGAGAGAGAGAGAGAGAGTTTGATGAATTTTTTGGGGGGGGGGGGGGTTGGGTTTCTAGAGTTCTCTGGAAGTAAACTTCCATTTTCCTGAAGCTTGGTTAAGTTATATAATAATAATAATAATATTATTATTATTATTATATTATATTATTTAATTAATTTAAATAATTAATTATTTAATTTAATTTAAAATTTTAATTATTATTATTATTATTATTATTATTATTATTATTATTATTATTATTATTATTATTTACCCTTCCATGCATATTATTTTTGGGATTGTTACATATGTCCTACGGTTTCAACCCTCACACAAGTACATACACTCAAGACACTTTGATTTAAGAACTCAATTAACTAAACATAAACACAATAAATCAAGCTTCATTTCACATGTTATTGAATTTTTAAATGGTGTATGATGCTTTTTAGAAATAAGTCTGAAGAGTTCTTTCATAAAGGAATCAAGTTATACACAACGAAGATGTTATTCAAAATTTCAAGAATTTAAGTTCTATTGTTAGCATAGCAATATTCCCACAATTGATTTTAAACTAGTAAGTATCAATATTGAAGTTAATGGATTCAAATGTGGTATTCAAGTATGGAATTTCAGACTTTCAAGCAAAGGCTTCAATATAAGCAAGGGTTTACAATATATCGCAAGGGTTCAAACACAAGTACTAAAATTACCAAAAGAATTGTTTGGATGATTTGACGTTTAACACAAGTCTTAGACCACGTATGAAAATTCCTTGGAACAAGCTTTGAAACATTGAGACGAATACAGCAATGTAATAGAGGGGAAGTGGCCGTGTTTTGGGGGGGGGGTATTTTGGTGTGGCCATGTGGATGGTCGCTAGATAGAATAGCGGTCTCTCACCACTTGATCTCGAGGAAGAACGACGTAGCCTCACACTACACAATCACAAGTGAAATTTGGATGTATTCTGAAGAGGGTGAGTAAATTGGGCTATTTAAAATTAATTTGCAAAATTTTTAGTTACGTTAACCCTTAATTACTTTAACTTTTAACAATATCACAAAAAACATTTCTATTAAGCTACTGAACTATACCAATGAGAAATCCTAGATATGAATTTAAAAGTCAATACAAAATCTGAATGTACAATATGAAATAAAGAATTAATTTATTTAGTTAAGCACTTATTCATAATATTATTTTTAGTTGGAATCAATAAGATTTACAATAGTGTATTCAAGAAAAATAAATTCAGTGATTTGACTTAAGCCTCAATGATACAATCAATATTAAAATCAGATATTCAGTGAAAGATGATATTTTCTTTTAAAACCAATTCAGTAAAATCACTTGTTTCTATTTAGCACTATAAGCTTTCATCTAAAAGTTAATTAATACAAGTGTTAATTCAGCATATTCACTCAATAATTGAGAATTATCTGTACATTTAAAATTTTAATTTAATAACTCAATCATACAATTGATATATGTTCAATCACAACCAATCAACATTCAGCAAGATCCGATATTCAGTAAGTTTAGATTTTCAACACACTACGATAGTCAACAAGATTAAATATTTAGAAAGTTTCAATATTCAGCAAGTTTATAATGAAAATATAGTCAAGCACGTAGGTTATATCTTGCAGAAATTAAAAGGAGTAGGGAAGAAGAAGCTGAACACCGTATTTTTACAAGGTTCGGCCGTAGCCTACGTCCTTGCCCCAAGCAACCTGCTGTGAGGATTTCTTTTCCCAACTTCGTTACTAGGTGAAGTAAAACTTCTCTCTGTTCAAGGTGGAGTTTGCCTCTCTAACGAGCACAATCCTTTCGCTAGGCAACGATTTAAAATACCTGAATCTTCAAAACAATACAACCAAAGCAACAATGACTTATACAAGATAAAGCTCCTCAAATGAGCATATTAGTACACATTAGAATCAACAATACTTCAAATAAACAATATGAAAGTTGCCTCACCAGAACCGATTCAAGAGTGTGAGTTTCAAAAGATCAAATCAGTTTTCTATGAGAATTCACCGAGAACACAACAGTAGTATAACTAGAGAGTTTCTCAAACAATATGTGGTGCCGTTCAACTTCTTGTCATGTGTTCATTACCCTAATGTGCGAGAATATATTCTTAAATAATGCATTAGGGTTTCAAAAAGTTTCCCTCAAGTTTTCCCTTAATTTGGAAACTAATCATGCAAGTTTTGGAAACAAAATTAGCATTTTTAAATGTTTAAACATATGCATCAGTCAACTGTATTTGAAGGATCAGTCGCCCGTGCTCTTTTAAAAATAGCGCATTCTGAAAGTTAGAATGGAGTCAGTTGACTGTACCTGATAGATCAGTTGCCTGTGCCTATTCTGTTTTTACATTTTCAAACTCTGTAGCACTACAGTCGCCTGATGAAACATCATCAGTTGCCTGTCCTTTCAACAACACTTGTTTTTCAATATTTTTGGTTCCAAACTTAAATTCATGTATTGGAAAACTTAATTTGGACTTTGAGAAAATATTTTCTATATATAAAATCAGGTTTCTAAGTCCAATGACATATCCTAGGAGCTTCAATCATTCAATATTGGAATTTGAGGTACTTACATGAGACTTTTATACGATATTCTTATCTACGTTCTTAAGTCTTCATGTTGCAAAGCTTCAAAGATTTCTTATGGGCGATATGCATTACTTCAATGAATCTTCGTGTCTCACATGACTTGAAACTTTATATTTATCATGTCTCATAGCCTTAAGTGTGATTTTCATTCAAACTCTTCAAGCACATCCCTTTGAAACCATAAGATCACTTAAGACCTAAAACTCAAACTTAGATGGACATGTTAAGTAACCTTGATCTGTTATCATCAAAATGAGATTAAACCTTGTTAGGCCAACAATAAGGATTGGACAAAGCTAACAAGCTTCAACAAATAAATTTCCTTTCAATATTTCCTTATTCAAACTTAGCTCATTTCTTACAATGATACAAGACATATATATACTTAGCAAGGGGAAGGGGGAGACAAAGCATTAACTAGCTAAGCTAGCTTGGGGGGACAAAACTTTAATTAGCTAAAACTCCCTATACAAGCATGGGAGACAAGCTAATAAATATGACAACTTACAAGACACATTAACTACTACATATACTAAACTTTTACAAGTTACTAAGCTCATAAACACTAGCACAACTCACAAAGCACACACATGTTGCTTAGTTGAATTAAACTTATTACAAATTAAATATAAAAACATAATCCAAAAGAAAGTCAATTTCTTGTGGGGCCCATAAGACCGTGTGGCACTCACATGTGTCTTCTTGCTTTAATATTTCACTTGGATCTTCTCCTATCGAAAGTCTTCAAGTACCTAATATTTGTGAAATAATACATCTTAGCACAATATAAAGTCAACACAATAACAAAGTCTTCAAAATAGTCTTCCATCACAAGAAGTTTTCAAGTATGATTTTCCGTTAATCCCATGGGTTCTTGTAAAACAGTTATGAACTAAAGTGGACATCTGGGGGTCATCCATGTGATAGAATATTAGCACAGGAGTAGACGTCAGGAGGTCCTCCACATGTCACAACATCTGTAAAAGAGATAGGTAAGGCATGTTGATCCCCATAATCTCTCCTAGGCCCAAAAGAGTTATTCTTCGATGAATTAAAAGTGTTGTGCTGGGAATATAACTCCGGGTTAAGACGAATGAGGTATTCTTTAAAATTCTAGCTCTTCTTGGGAAATGGCTTACCTCTCCACTTGACTAAGAACTTCTAGTATGATCCCACTTGTGTGAACATTATCTTGTCATCAAAGATTGCATTAAGTTTCTTGGGTATGGGTAAGGGTAGAGGCAAATGCAATTTCAGGTTTTTAGGTTCAAGAGGAGTGGGGTCACTTGCAAGGTTCGTATTTGATGGCCTCACAAAATATGGCGCTTCAAGAAAAGGGGCTAGATTTTCAACATTAAACACATTGCTTATGTTAAAATCAACAGGAATATCAAGCATGTAAGCATCATAACCGATTTTTTTTTAAAATTTTGAAATGATCCATCTTGTTAGCATGTAACTTCCTCACCTTTCCTATAGGAATCTGCTCAGGACAAATATGGACTATAACCATATCACCCTTTGAAAATTCTTTCAACCTGTAATATATGTCAGCAATAGATTTATAATGTTCATGATTCAAATTAATCTTCATTCTTATTTTAGAGTGTAGATTGTGTATATGTTTTTCAAAAGCATCATTTGGCTTACTCACCCTAGACTTAAGTGGTAGTGGAATAAGATCTATTTGCTTTTTAGGACTATATCTTGTGATAACTTGAAATGGGCTGAGTATTGCGGTCCTATCCACTGAACTACAGAAGGCAAAATTGACCATAGGAAGACATAAATCCCAAGCTATGATGTATTCAACTACCAAACAACTCAATAGGTCCCTAAGTATCCTATTCACTACTTTAACTTTCCAATTAGTCTGTGGATGATAGGCACTAAAATATGAGCGTAACATAGTCCACAAGGCTTTCAAGAAGTAACGTATGAGTTGTACATCTCTATCGGAAACAATGGTCTTGAGAAACCTATGCTCGATGAAAATCTTGTTGGTTGCTCTATTATTGATGCATGTTCAACGTGTTATCTTCTTGGCAAGTAAGTGGACCTAAAATCTTCTGAACAAAGTCATATTCTTTCAATTCATTCACTTGTTTTAGCTCCTCATGGGGTTCACTCTATGATGTGGTAAATGAGACAGAGATGAAAAAGGAACAAGGTCAGTGACATGTTGTTTGTCTCTCATGGGAGATGACTCACTAGGTGGCTTAGAGATGACATCTTTAAACTCAGAAGATAGGGATGATACTTCTAGTAGTGTTTCCTTCTCAGGAAGGGGTGTGAGTTGATTAGGAAAATACTCAGGGGATTACCTCTAGTTTGAGAAGCTAAAGCTACTACAATAGCGTAAGGGAGAAATATCAAGGAGATGTCGGTTTATGAACTAATTGGATCGCTCATCACCTATGAGTTTGCAATAAATGAGAGGAAGAATGAGCAAATAAAAGCAAAGAAAGCTACAGAACTTAAGGCATTATCTCACTGCTCCAGTGAGGGAAGTGACTTAGAATGAGATGATAACATGGTACTCATCACTAAGAAATTTGGTGAGTTCATGAGAAAGAACAAGAAATACACCAGAAAATTCAAGGGCTCAAAAGCAGAAAAGTGAGAGTCAAGCAGAAGGAAGCAAAAATATGATCCTCCCTTGTGTTATAACTATAGAGAATTTGGACACATGAAGCCGGATTGTCCCTAGCTGAAGAAAGTGTCTAAGAAAAAGAAGAAGAAGGCTCTAAAGGTGGGCTGGGACACACACTGTTTCAGTAGTTCAGAATCTGAATCTAGTGATGACGAGATTGAGAATCTATGTCTGATGACGAGATTGAGAATCTATGTCTGAATCTAGTGATGACGAGATTGAGAATCTATGTCTGATGGCTCACGATGACCATGAGGTACAATCCTTTTGTTCTGCTTCATCTTACTATTCAAGTGATTCTGAAAATGAAAATAGCATGCTTTCTTATGATGAATTGCATCAGGAATATTTTTATACCCTTAAAATGCTTGAGAAAATGAATAAGAAAAGTTTTGGTTTGAAATTAAAAATTGAAAGAATTTTCAAAGTTAGTTGAACGTTAAAATGAATCTCATGCATCTCTCATGAAAGACAAGGAATTGAAAATTGAGGAGTTAGAAAAGAATTTGAAAGATAAATCCAAGATTATTTGTAAATTTACAGAAGGTCAAAATAATTTTGAAAAACTTCTAAGGGCTCAAAGAAATTCCCTAGAGAAGGAAGGTCTTGGTTTTAATGGGAAGGAGAATCTAAAACTAAAACATCTCTACATGAGATATTTTATAAGAGAGTCAAAATCATATGTTCCAACTAATGACTATCATAGAAATATTACATGTTTTAAATGTAAGAGGTTGGTTCACATAAAATTTGACCGTCCTTTCAAAAATAAAGATGTCAAACTTAAGAAAGTCTAGAAAGTCAAAGGAGAATCAGTACTAACCCCCATGGATCCAAGAAAATCTGGGTACCAAAAGTAGTTATTTGATTATATCCTACAGATGTGCTTGAGATTGTCATCCTCGAAGGACAAGTGGTATATGGATAGCGGATGCTCATGACACATGATAGGAGATAAAGCTAAATTCACATCTATCATATCCAAAGATGAAGGATTTGTTACATTTGAGGATAACTCTAAAAGCAAAATCATTGGAGTTGGTAAGGTTGGTAAGGAACCTTCATTTGTCATTGATAATGTGTTGTTAGTTGATGGATTGAAACATAACTTATTGAGTATAAGTCAACTATATGATAAAGGTTATAAAGTCTCATTTGAACATGACAAATGCACTGTCTGAAAAACAATATTGTTTACTGCTAATTGTCATGAAAATGTATACATCACTAGCCTTGATAACCTTGCTTCTCAACATGTTACTTGTTTCTCTGCTATAAATGAGATCAGTTGGATTTGGCATAGGAGACTAGGATACGCAAACATGAACTTAATATCTAAACTTGTTAAGGAAGAATTAGTTAAGGGATCGCCTCAGACAAAATTCGTGAAAGATAAAATCTGTGATGCATGCCAACTAGGAAAATAAGCAAGAACGAGCTTTAAGAAGAAGAAAGTAATCTCTACTACTAGGCCACTTCAAATGCAATATTTTGATTTATTTGGTCCAAACCCAATTTAGAGTTTAGAAGGAAAATCATACGCATTTGTCATAGTTGATGATTATTCAAGATATTCACAAAGATGAAGTGTGTGAACAATTCATAAATTTGTGTAAGAAAATTCAAAATGAAAAGGGTTATACTGTCACTAAAATTCGAAGTGATTGGGGTATAGAATTTAAAAATCAAAGTATGGAGGACTACTGTAATTCATTAGGAATAGCTCATAATTTCTCGGTTCCTAGAACACCACAGTAGAATGGTGTAGTTGAAAGGAAGAATAAGTCTATACAAGAAATGGCCAGAACTATGCTTAACGAATATAAACTGTCTAGCTACTTCTGGGCTGAGGCAAATAATACTGCTTGCTATTTTCTAAATAGAGTGTTGATTAGACCATCCCTAAATAAGACTCCATATGAATTATGGAATGGCCATAGAACAAACATATCATATTTTCATGTCTTTGGCTATAAATGTTTTGTACTTAGAGATAATGAACATTTAGGAAAGTTGCGAAATCAGATGAAGGTATCTTCCTAGGGTATGCCTTAGATTGTAAAGTCTATAGAGTATACAATAAATGAACATTGACCATTATGGAATCCACTCATGTTGTGTTCAATGAGTCAAATCCCTTCTCTAAAAGGACTGGCGAAGATAAAATTGAGATAAATAAGGAATTTGAAAAGTTGTCCATTAAAGATGATTTAGAAAAGAAAAATGAAATTAAGGAACCATCCGCTAAAACTAATCAAATTGAAAATGTGGTTAATGAACTACCTAGAGAATGGAAATATATAAAGAATCATCCCATTGATCAAATAATAGGTGAACCATTATGTGAAGTAGCTATTCAATCCTCACTTAGAAATATGTTTAATCACTTTGCCTTTCTTTCTCAACAAGAAACTAGGAATGTGAGTAAAGCAATTGAGGATGAATCGGGGGTGTTGTCCATGCAAGAAGAGTTAAACCAGTTTGAGAGAAACAAAGTATGGACATTAATTTCTAGACCTGAGGATAAAACAATTATTGGAACAAAATGGATAGATAAGAACAAGAAATATGAACATGAGATAGTTGTTAGAAATAAGGCAAGACTAGTAGCTCAGGGATATAACGAGGAAGAAGGAATAGATTTTGAAGAAACCTTTGCACCTGTAGCTAGAATGGAAGTCATTCGAATGCTTTTAGCCTATGCTGCATTTAAGGATTTCAAGCTATATCAAATAGATGTCAAAAGCGCGTTTCTAAATGACTATATAAGTGAAGAGGTATATGTAGAACAACCCCCAGGCTTTGAAAACCATAAGAATCCAGATTACGTTTATAGACTAACAAAAGCCTTGTACGATTTAAAGCAAGCTCTTAGAGCTTGGTATGAGAGACTATGTGGCTTTCTACTGGACAATGGATTTATTAGAGGGAGAATAGACACAACACTTTTCATAAAGTCTAAGAAAGATGACTTGCTCCTAGTTCAAGTATACGTACATGATATCATATTTGGAGTTACAAATAAAAACTTGTGCAATGAGTTTGATAGAACTATGCAAAATGAATTTGAGATGATCATGATGGGTGAACTCAATTTCTTCTTAAGACTCTAGATCAAACAAGCAGAACATGGAATATTTATAAACCAATCGAAGTACATTAGAAATCCATTCAAAAAGTTTAATATGGAAGATGGAAAAATAATAGGAACACCTATGAGCTCTTCTTTGAAATTAGACAAAGATGAACAAGGTATACTAGTAGATGTCAAACTCTATCGTGGAATGATTGATAGCTTACTATATCTAACTGCCAGTAGACCTGACATAATGTTTAGTGTATGTTTGTGCGCAAGATTTTAGGTTGCACCAAAAGAATCACATTTTTTAGCTGTCAAACGAATACTTAGATACCTGATAGGAATCGTGGAACTTGGGTTATGGTATCTTAAGTATATATCTTTTGAGATTATTAACTATTCAGATGCTGATTTTGCTGGTAGAAAAGTGGATAGGAAGAGTACAAGTGGTACATGTCATTTCTTAGGACATTCATTAGTCTCTTGGTTTTCCAAGAAGCATAATTCAGTTGTTCTTTTCACAGCTGAGGCAGAATACGTAGCGGCAGGAAGTTGTTGTGCTCAAACTCTATACATGAAGCAACAATTGACGAATTTTGGATTAAGTTATGACACAATTCCTATAAGATGCAACAATACGAGTGCAATAAACATCTCAAAGAATCCCATATTACATTCACGAACTAAACGTATAGAAATAAGACATTATTTTCTTTGTGATCATGTGTAAAAAAGAGATGTGACACTTGAGTTTGTATGCACAGATGAATAATGGGTAGACATATTCACGAAACAACTTGCAGAGGATAGGTTTATCCAAATTAGGCTTGAATTAGGTCTGATGTGTTGATTTAGGTGTAATCCTAAGAGGGGGGGGGGGTGAATTGGGTATTTTAAAAATTCTTTTAAACTTATTCACCATTTATTCTCTATGTCTAAATGTAACCAATCACTTAACAAGTTCGTGAAATTATTCAACAAACATACATGCAATGTAAGTAATGAAGTGCGTTGCGGAAATTAAAAGGATAAGGGAAGAGAGAATGCAAACACAGTTTTTACGAGGTTCAACCAACCCAGCCTACATCCTCGCCTTGAACAACCCACTCAAGGATTCCACTATAATCCTTGCTCCTTAAATTGGGATGGAGCTTCCCTTACAATTTGCTGCTTACAAGAGGTACAACTCCCTCCTAATCTGCTGCTTACAAGATATACAACTCTCTCATAATCCGCTGCTTACAATAGATACAACTCTCTCCTCAAACTCGGTTCACAACTCGAACCTTGATTACAATATAATCAAATATGCAAAATACTCAATGTTGCTTCTAACAAAGCTAGTGAGTACAATGGAAATTCCTAATACATAATCATATGGTGAAACTTGAAGCTCAGAATGTATGAAACGATACAATCGTTTATGAATAATATGCTTCAACACGCAAATTCTCTTTTATCAAATCTTCCAAAATATTTTTATGAGTAATAGCCTCGAAGACATGATGCACAAATATCAAATATGAACTTGTTAAAAATTTGTCTTGAATATTTTAAAGATCTAGATAAAAAATCTTTCTTTCAAATATTCAATTACACCACGATCTTTGTAATATGCAAATATATATATACGATATGTATTCCAAAGATCAAAAACCCAATGTAATATCTTTTAGAAAATATCCCTCAATAAAATGTATATTTATGAACACCAAGGATATTTAATCAAGTGTTTTAATATATCTAAAATTTGGATCCTTTAACTGAACACACACTTGAATCAAATCTATTTAACCAATGATGAAATCCTTTATCAAGTAGTGAGATTATCTAAATAATCTATATAAAAGTATACTCACTATCTATCACTCAGCCTATTTCAACAATAGATTTTGAAATGAGAAGTTCTTTGAAAAATATATATCAATGGAACAATAGAACTTTCTCAAGTAACAAACTTGTCAAAAAACAATCTCTATATGGTTAGGAACACTTAAGATCAAACTCTCTAATGATATTCAATAACAGATGATAATATGAGAAACTCTTGAAAAACACTAAATGGATTTACCAAACCTCAATACCAAGTTGAAATCAAGATGTGTAAATAGATTCCCTTTGATTTTCTGAGTTGATTTGCCTAAACTTGATGATTATAAGTTGGAGTGCAGGTAATTGTATATCAAGATGTTCAAGTTTCTCAATTCTCTTTTCAACAAGATGCTCTCTTCTCTTCTCGTTTGTCTTGGCTTACACACTAGGGTTTAAATGTTCAATATATAGGTGTCTTACCCATTGAATCAATCTTGACCGTTGGATTAAAAAATATCTCGCGAGTTCTCTTAATAAAAATTAAAATTTTAAGTTTTCTCACAAGTTCAGGCGACCGAGGTTGAAGGCCTAGGCAGCTAAAATTCCTTAAAGTTTCGAAAAAATAACCTGGACATAGGGTCAAGCGACTGAAGTAGGGTTCAGCCTTCTGAAGTGACGAGTTTAGGCGCCTGAAGTGCAAAGTTCAGGCGACCAAAGTGCCTTGGCTAGATTCTGTGTTTCACCATTAATTCTTCAGGCTACAAAACTTAATCTTCAGTCTCTTGAAGAAATTCTTTAGGCGACTGAGGTTAACTTTAGGCTATTGAAGTTCCCATTTTTTTAATTTTCTCTTTCTAGTTTAAAAATATGCTTTGCTCTCTTTCTTGGTTCCTTTATAAAAATATTTTCCAGGGTTTTTAAAAATATTTCTAAGTCTATGAATGTCCCCTAATGATATTCATGAAATGCATGAGTCCTAAAGTAATTCTAGGGTATATGTTGAGCCTCAAATTAAATCATATGAAAATGTAAATATATGATTTCTAAGTACCCATTCTCATGACGTTCTTGAACTTGTCACTTGCATCTTCATTCTTGTACTCTTTGAGTTCTATGGATTGTGCCAAGATATGTATGCTTTAATCTTCATGGCTTCCATGACTTGTTATCCTTCCGTGCATGCTAAATATAGTTCTTGTTCACAATCTCAATGCATAGATCAAATACCAAGTGATTTGTCATTATCAAAATCGGATTGGACTCGTAAAGTCAACATGATGCATAGTCAAGACGTTACCTAGAATTATAATGGATGGCATAATTCAGGGGGAGCAACATCACTTAATATTCACAATTGGTTAACAAAATTTCAAATTATGTTCATTTGTTCCCAGTTGGTATCACATTTGTTCAGTTTTGGTATTAAACTCATATCATGATAAGAGCACATTGACTTACACCTGTTAATCCTCACATAATCTTTGAACTTTAGTAATTGTGTTGGCTTACCCATGTATATGAAATTTGCTACACTTTGTATGTTCACATGGAAATTTACATTCAATAACGCAGCTTTATGCATTGGCAAAGGGGGCGAAGTAAATTAAAGTAACACAAGGAGACGTAGTTCATAATACAAATTTTCAATATCTGATGGTTGAACAAGTTTAAGACTTTAAGATTTAAAGGAGGAGAAGAATATTAGGTTATGTCCACTCATGTTTATTATACACCTTTTTGTTGATGTCAAAAGGGGGAGAAGAATTAAGCTATAGCAAAAATGGACAAAAATGTTGGAAAAACTAATTGTGTATGAGCATAAGCATATTTTATTTGACATGAGCATATTTCATTTGCTGAATATTTCATGCATTATTTGAGGGGGAGCCTTATTAGGTGTAACCTATTCTATATTTTTGCTCGTATATTTGTCATAATAAAAAAGGGGGAGATTGTTGACTTTATGAGTCCAATCCGATTTTGATAATGATAAATCACTTGGTTTTTTATCTATTCATTGAAATTGTGAACAGGAACATTATTTAGCATGTACGGAAGGCTAGAAAGTCACGAAAGGCATGAAAACTAAAGCATGTACATTTTGGCAAAATTCATGGAACTAAAAGAGTTAAAAAATGAAGATGCAAGCGGCAAGTTCAAGACCATTATGGGAATGAGTATTTAGAATTGAATGTATTTACATATTTCATATGATTTAATTCGAAGCTCAAAATATACCCTAAACTGACCTTAGGATTCATGCATCTTATGAACATCTTTAGGGGATACTAATGGACTTAGAGATCTTTTTGAAAGCCCGAAAAATATTTTATAAAAAAGCAAAGAAAGGGAACAAAAATAAATTTTTGAAACTAAAAATAAAAATCCAGAAAATATACTGTTTAGAAGACTGAACTCCCTGATCAGTCTTTTGAAGATTCAACTTCAGAAGACTGAAGTTAACCTCAGTCGTCTGAAAAATTTCTTTAGAAGATCAAAGATTAAGTCCAGTCGTCTAAAGAATTATTGGAGAAACACAGAAACAGGCAGATGCACACTAGAAGACTGAACCTTGAGCATGTACGGAAGGCTAGAAAGTCACGAAAGGCATGAAAACTAAAGCATGTACATTTTGGCAAAATTCATGGAACTAAAAGAGTTAAAAAATGAAGATGCAAGCGGCAAGTTCAAGACCATTATGGGAATGAGTATTTAGAATTGAATGTATTTACATATTTCATATGATTTAATTCGAAGCTCAAAATATACCCTAAACTGACCTTAGGATTCATGCATCTTATGAACATCTTTAGGGGATACTAATGGACTTAGAGATCTTTTTGAAAGCCCGAAAAATATTTTATAAAAAAGCAAAGAAAGGGAACAAAAATAAATTTTTGAAACTAAAAATAAAAATCCAGAAAATATACTGTTTAGAAGACTGAACTCCCTGATCAGTCTTTTGAAGATTCAACTTCAGAAGACTGAAGTTAACCTCAGTCGTCTGAAAAATTTCTTTAGAAGATCAAAGATTAAGTCCAGTCGTCTAAAGAATTATTGGAGAAACACAGAAACAGGCAGATGCACACTAGAAGACTGAACCTTGACTTCAGTCGTCTGAGCCCGCAACTTTAGAAGTTTGAACCCTAACTTTAGTCATCGAACTTTGTGTCTAGGTTAATTTTTCGAAACTCTAAGGAACTTCATTCGTCTGAGCCTTAGCCCTTAGTTGTCTGAACCTGCGGGAAAGATTAAAAATTTAATCTTTAATGAGAGAACACGCGAGTTATTTCTACATCAAGTTGATACAACGATTAGAAATCATCTTAAGGGCAAGGTTATCTATATAATCAACATCTAAACCCTAGTGCCCCAATGAGAAAGAACCTTTGGCATACGATTGAGGATATTGTACGTTTAGCACAACTTGGGAGAACTTTGAACATACTGTTGAAACTTTTTCTTGGGATTTCAAAGTTTATACGTCAAATTTGAGCTAAGGCTATCTTGATCTTCAAAAGACAATCTAGCAATAGTTGTGCTTTCATTTTGGTATTGAGGTTTGGTAAATTGATTTGCTTGCTAATATTCACTTTTATAGAGCTTTTCATCTAAATCGATTTACTTGTTAATTTTTATTCCCAAAGAACTTTGTTTCATCTTAAAATCCATTGCTGCATATTATTTGAGAGACTAATCTTGAGTATATATATATATATATTTACATATTAGATTGTTTTGACAAGTTCACTACTTGAGAAAAGCTTTGCCATTGGTGCAAAGATCTATTTATGCTCCTATCATAACCCAAGGTAGATCTATTTATTTGCAATGTTCTTTAAGGCTCTATCCTAGGGAAGGAATCCTATAGCCAAGTATGTGTAGTAAAGCTCTAATCCTTATTGACAATAGGTTCCTAACATGTACCCTATCCTCACCCAACAGGTTTGGATAAAGTTCAAATTAAGTGGAGTGGTTCGCGGGTCCTCACAGATCCTGCCTCGTGGGGACAAACGATAATACACTCCTATCTAGTCCTAAAAGGTGAGGCTTGGGTAGAAGGCTCGTGAAAATGTGTGTGAGCTCATATATATAGCCTATTCCCACTCTCCCCACATATCATGCAACATTTAATAATCCACAATTAATCATATACTTACAATCACATATCAAACATATATAAAATCTTTACAATAATATTCACAAAATTGTCATTTAAGCATATATCATCACATATTCCAATCATATAAACAGATATACTATTCATCCCTTATTCTCATGCTTATTCTAACAAAAACTTAATCAAATATATTCAAGCCTATATGTAACCACAAAATATACAAAAGTAAATATACAACTAAGCATTCAACCAGATGTTCACAAGTATACATACAATATTCACAAAATAAGAAGGGGTAATTAAAAGATTTATTAAATTCTAACATGGGACAATTCCTAATTAATTAACGGTTCGACTTTTTACCGTTTGTTCAAAGTGGAGTCGCTAAACTGTTGCGACATCTCGGGAGCGAGGGTGCCCCGGGGAAGTGAATAAAAATATTTAATGTTGATTTTCAGGAAAAATTGAAAGTTTGGAATTGCCACTAACCTTTTTTCTTGGCGTGGTTAGAATACCTAATTACTACTCAATCAAGAATAATATCCATCTGTGTATACTAGAATCGGGATTAGGAGTTCAGTTATGCAAGGGGAAGGTACTAACACCCCCTATGCTCCCATTCTTCGAATGGTACCTAATTAATTAAAAATTATCCTACAAATTGAATTCTAAAAACCTTTTATTTTGCCCCTTTTAAATTAACAACTATGTACAATCAAATAAACAAACAAACATGCACATTTTTTTTTATAAAGTATAATCGAAACGAGGTGTGATTTAGGAATTGTCTAATAAGACCCTCAAAAGTGGGGATATCATTAGAAAAACCTCCCTTAGTGCTAACACAAGTGAGACTTGAAAGGCCTATTGTCATTTTTAAAATCATAATGACACACCCCTTTTAAAAATAAAGAAATTATTTTTAAGAAAAATACTCCTAGATTATTTTATTATAATTTTATGAGCATTTTTGAAAATTTTCTATAACTTCTGGGAATTTTTCTCATTTTTCTGAGTCAAAATAAATCAAAATATTTTTCCAGCATTTTTCTGATTTTTTTAAATTTTTGGTGATTTTCCTAATTTTCTACTATTTTTCTCAATTTAAAAATTAAATAAATAATATAATATCAAAAATAAATAGGAAAATAAATGAACCAGTTTAAATCGGTCTAAACCGGGTCAATTGGTTCAAGGGGAAGGAGTCTGGGTCAGTAAGCCGGGCCATATGTCAATTCCACACATCATCACGACATCACCTAGGATGCGTGTCAATGACTGGGTGGATGGGTTTGAGGGATGAGGATAATTAACGTGGCAAGATCTGGGTTGTCCTAAAAAAGCACAAATTGGACAATCTTAGAGAGGCCATGCTGCATCAAAATGCGTGGAGGATGGCTTGCCAAGTGTCACACATCGGTGGTGACATGTGGCCTCGAAAGCACTTCATAAAAAAAGCCCAAATCTTCCTTTTTAATTCATTTTTCTCACTTTCCTTCTCTCTCCTCTCCATAACCCTCTCTTCTCTCTTAATCTCTTTCTCTCTTTATTCCTATGAGCCCTCCGAAACCCTAACTCTCTTTTCTTTTCTCTCACTCTCATTTTCTTCTCTCTCACTCTCTTTCTCTCTCTCTCTCTCTCTCTCTCTCTCTCTCTCTCTCTCTCTCTCTCTCTCTCTCTCTCTCTCTCTCTATACTTGTGAGCACACCTGAAACCCTAACCTTTTCTCTTTTCCCTCACCCTCCTTTTCTCTCTATACCTACGAGCATCCTTTTCTAAAACCCTAACTCTCTCTGTCCTACTTCAAACCTTTAACCCTAGATCCCCCTCTCTCTCTTTGTTCCTCAGTGAAACCCCATGTGGTCTTCTAGTTTTTCCCCTTTTGAAATAACCTCGAGATCCATGAGGGATTTGATCAATGGTTCTGCGATGGTGGGTATCTATAGGGTTGACCCGAACTCAAAGATAAGTATCCCTTTCTGATTGTGTTTTTTTTTTTGGGTTTTGTGAATGTGTGTGCTTTTTGTGATGTTGTGTAGGTGTAATGTCGTGTTTCGAGTGTTGGCTTGATGATTCGGGTGTGTGTGATTTTGTTAGCTTTGGTGTATTCCCAAGAGGGGGGGGGGGTGAATTGGGTATTAAAAAATTTGTCCCTAGGTCAACCAATCTAATAGTTGAATTACACAAACCTAGAGTCTTTCTATTTAATTATAAACCCAATCAACACATGTACTACATATAATGAATCAAGCATACAACATATATGTGTTGAAAATAAAAGTGCGAAAAATAAATTTGCGGAAATATAAAGAACACACACGATATGTTTTGACGGTTCGACCAACTGTGCCTACGTCCCCGCCTCTAGCTCGCAAGCACAAAGATTCTACTAATGCTCACTTAACGGGTGGAGCAGCACCTAATACAACCAGGTCAATTAGCACAGGGCTGACCTCAACCTTGACAAATTCTCCTTGCGGGGCGGAGAAGACCCTAACAATCCTTACGGGTTAGATTATCGTCCCCTTAGGTCACGCCTGGAATACAATAGTATTTTTCACAACATAACTAGTATAGTGATTATGCTTCTCAAGTAAAGCAGATATGTACCCAATATAATCTATCACATGCACGACAACATTATAGGTAATATAAGTTCAGTGATGTGAATATATGTGAATAGCACTTAACAAGATATGACCATAATAATGTTCACGAGTGTTCTAAACAAGTTGTATCTTTGAAACAAGTTAATATCAAATCTCAATGTTCAATCAGAGTTTCAAAATGCTTAATCAAATATTCAAACTAATTCAAAATAATTTCATTCAATGTAATGAGTTCAAAAGTAGTTTGAAAAAATATTATAGCTTGTAGAAAATGTTTTTATACAACAAAATCAAAGCTAAGGGAATCTTGCAATGACAATGCAAAGATCCCTAAGATTGTTGGTTTATCCCAACACAAGATTTATAATATTGAAATCTGTGTGATAAACTTAACTAAACTTCCCAAAAATGAATCAAATAATCAACCAAACAAATGGGATTATTAGCACTATCTAATAAACACAAGAACAATCAATAAACTCTCACAATATCAAGATGTATCAAGGGAATAAATATTTTAGAGTATTTTGGACAAAATGAGATTTTGAGGCGGAGAGGATTTTTGCTAATTATTTTGGCTAATCTCTGCTTAATCTTCACAAATGAACCCATATTTATAGACAATGTAAAAAACATAATCGTTTGGGACTTATTGGGTATTATTAGAAAAGTTCTAAAATACTTAAGCACTATTAACCCTAATTAACTCAATTTTACCTTGGTTAAAATAATTTTGACTTGACAAGGTTCGGGTGGCTGAACCGAGGTTTGGTCGCCTAAACAAACACATTTTTAAAAGGCCTTAAAAATGGTTCGGCAGCCTGAGTGTAGGTTCAGTAGCCCGAACAAAAGTCAGAAACATTTGTTCATCGGTTCGGGTGCCCAACCCTAGGTTCGATAGCCCGAACGCACATGTTCGGTTGCCCGGGGCCTATTTGAACTAAAATGCTCGATAGCCCGAGTTGGAGAAATGTCTTTTTCAAAGGGTTCGGGCGCCCGAGGGAGATAGGGTCAAAATAGGTTCAGTCGCCCAAAGCTTGGTCAAACTATTGACTTCTCAAAAGTTTGGGAGCCCGAGGAGTTTTGAACTCCTGGGGTTCAGTCGCCCGATCTCTCACAAATTTTGCCTATTTAGTCCATTTTCACTTCAACTAATTCCCCTGATGTAACGTCCCTCAATTTCTTAACATAAAATGTCACATAATAGATCAAATGGTTAACCCGAACCCATGGGTAGTGGAGATACCTGTCAAACACAACGAAAAACCTAGCAGCAGTAAACATAAAATCTCAAACATCTAATCATAAAACATAATACCAGAGCTTTCTATAACATTATAAAACTGTACTTCTATACATCCTCATATACATCAAAATATCTCTAGGGTCAAACACAAAATAACTTTGATCTTATTATAAAATCTTACCTTTCTCACAGGGTAATCCCACTAGCTCAACGGCGGCCCTGACCCGCTGGTCTCTCAGGGACTCCTGAAAAATTAATTAAGTTTGGGGGTGAGACAGTTCTGAGTAAGGGAAAATAAACTAAATACAGTTGTGTGACAACATGAATATTTAATGCAATTATACATATACAATACATTTCATATTTCATAAATGTTCATTATATCATACTGAATAATCACATGCTTTCATATTTTCTAATAAGTCATATCATACATAAAACATCTGTTATACCGGTAATACTGAAAACAAACCTATGATGAATAGTTAGCTGGTGTCATGTATTACCCTTCATGACGAGTTGTGAAGCCCGAAGGCGGCACCCGACAATGGCTGGCCGACAACTACCGAGTCAAATATGTCTGTAAGTATAATGAGCCCGCCACACCCTGGTCCGGACTGCCAGGTGGACGTCCACACTTTACTGAAAGCCACATCGACTATCCATCTCCCATCCCCTCATGGGATGGTTAGCACTAATCTGACGTAGATATCTGATCTACAATATAGCTACGGTACCGAGCTCCTAAACTGAACTAAACTAACATCCTGGTTGTGATTACATATAATACATGATCATATATATAACATCATTATAGCCTCGTGCCAAAAATATAGTAATTACGGCCTCGTGCCGAAATCATACATAAATACGGTCTCACGCCGATATCATAAATATGACCTCGTGCCGATAACATAAATACATGGCCTCGCTCCAAAATCGTTTCAGGTATATATATTCTAAAAATAAATCATTAATCATATAATCGTCAAAATCATCACAACATAACTCATCTTTTCATAATACCTGAAATCATGGTTTGTTCGTAGAATCCTTCATATCATAATACATTTCACATAAAATAATATTCATGCCACACATATGCTGTTAAAAGTCATACTTCATATTCTAAAATCGTGATTTTCCAGCATCTCATACATACATATATATTTAAATCATCATAGCATTATTTTCCCAATCGCACATTTCATTCATAATAAACAATATAGCGTATGCTTTTCTTAAAATAAATTTACTCATAATTAATAATAATTTGCATGAAAAATAACTGCTTTCGTTTATTCCCTGACCTGGCTACTGAGAAATTCGTTAGGACCCAAATCCTACGCCCTTGGCGCTCGAAATTTAACTCCTGCAATTTACATTTTCCCGAGATTAATTAATCTATTTCTTCAAAATAATACTCATCTAGCCTTTTCTAGGCTCCATATACCTTAAATTAATATTTAAACTATTATTTAAAATCCTCACTTAATTTTCCAAATTTTGCCTGCGGGTCTTACACCCGCCGCTCACCTAGGTCCTAAATTCTAGAAATCCTACTTCAGTCCCAGATACTTAATATTTTAGCATTTGTAAATTAATACTAATTAATTAAAAATAAGCCCCTTAATAACCCCTGCACCCCAAATTTGGGGTTTTGGCTCAACACCACCACGAGAATTCCGTCCCACTAAACTTGTAGAGAATCATCCTTAGATTCTCGTGGTGATGTCCGTTCATAAATTGGACTTATATTTTGCAAGAAATTAAAGAAAAAAGGGGAAAATGACTTACCCCAGGGAATACGCTTATGCCGCTCCTACCACCGATCCGCTCCGGTAGAAATGACGACAGCAGCGAATGGAGTCCAGTGGTATCTTCGAATTTTCAATCGGGCAAAAATTCGCCACAAAATCAAGGAGAGAGGGAGAGAGAACGTGAGGAGAGAGAGAGAGAGAGTTCAGAAGCTGTAGAATAGAAAAGAAAAGAAAAAGAAGAAAAAGAAGAAGAAGAATAAAGGTGGGGGGGGGGGGGGGCCGGTGCAGGAATTATCTTGAAGGCACCTTAAGCTTCTTTGCTTCAAGTGCTTTAACATATATAATAATAATAATAATAATAATAATAATAATAATAATTAATATTAATAATAATATATTTTATTAATAAAATAAAAATTAATTTTAATTATTATTTTTTTCCTTTTTTTTTAAATCCGTTTAATTAATTAATTAATTAATTTTTTGAAATCATTCCACTAATATTTTATATATCTTTTTGGGGTTTTTACACCTGATATTATAAGTGATTATACGGGGACTATTTTTTGCATTTGTGTAGGTCGACCGAAGGTCGACCAAAGGGTGCCCTAAGGCCATTTGATCCCTATGGTCAAACTACGGTCTTGTTGAGCTTACAATTACATACATGCATGACATGCAAAGATTATTTCAGACCGATATAGATTATTATAGACCAAATTTAAAACATAAATGCATTTACAATAGGAATCTTCTTCTTCTTTCTTTTGCTCTTAGGATTCTCCATGGAGTATGCCAGGAGTATGATCTTTAAGTCTTTGAGGCTTCCAACAATCCTTTCTCATGTGTGTGTACTGAAATAATGATTTGTTCAAGTACTAGGCACACACATTAGTAATATGCCGTTTGCCATAATCAAAACCAGGGATCGGACTCAAAAAGTCAACAAATTTCATTTAGGTATGAGAGTCTGTGTGTGTTGGATGTGTTTTCAAATCTTTGCTCAGGTGTGTGTTTAGATTCATGTTCAGTTTTGTGGCTTGTGTGTGTGTTTATTATGTGCTCAAATCTGCATGTGTGTGAAAGGGTTTCATGCGAGTCAACCCGCCATAAACCTGGTGAACCTGGTGAGTTTGGTTTAGGGTTGACTCAGCCGAGTCAAACCTTTGGGCCAATTTATTAAATGGGCTTTGGTTAGAGAGATGGGCCGGCCTTGGCTCACTTTAAAAGATGGGTTAGGTCTAGTCTATTTTTTAAAAGGCTTCGGGCTTGGGTTTTAAAATGGGTTTGAGCCTGAGGTTTTCTTTAAAATGGGTTTGGGCCAGGGGTTTTAAAATGGGTTTCAGGCCTGAGCTTTTAAAATGAGTTTGGGCCTAGGGTTTTAAAATGGGTTTAGGCCTGGGGTGGGGTTTTAAAAGGAGTTTAGGCCTGGGGTTTTAAAATGTGTTTAGGCTTGGGGTTTAAAATGTGGCTGCGGGCCTGGGGTTTTAAAAATATGTTTTAGGTGTGGTATTTTAAAATATGGGTACATGCTTGGCTTTTAAAATATGGCTTGGGTCTGGGGTTTTAAAAGGAGTT
The DNA here is from genome assembly GCF_029873635.1 of Malania oleifera. NCBI lineage: Eukaryota > Viridiplantae > Streptophyta > Magnoliopsida > Santalales > Ximeniaceae > Malania > Malania oleifera. The sequence goes on from NC_080425.1 coordinate 84,302,944, forward strand.
TGGGCCTAGGGTTTTAAAATGTGTTTGGGCTAGGTCCAGGTCCAGGTTCAGGGTTAAGTTCAGGTACGGGTTCAGGTCTAGGTTTGGGTCTGTCTTGGTTTAGGGCACAGTCGTTCAAGTCTGTTGTGACTCAGGGTTCAGGTCTAGGTTCAAGTTCAGGTTCCTATTTAGGTTCAAGTTTTTGCTTTCTTGAGAGGAAGTAATTTAACAACAATATGCATCCACAATTCAGTATTACGGATTAGAATATGGAAGGAAAAGCCAATCTTATTTACAGTCTTCAACTCCTTTGGTCTTCTTTTCCTCTCTTCTGAGTCTTTTCTAGGATAGTCTTTTGGGTCTGTCTAAAGTAGCCTTTTGGGTTAGGAGGTTTGTCTCTGTGTGTGGGATGAAGCAATGATGTGTGTGCTTTCTGAATGTTGATGGCAGGCATCGGTGGGGGTGCCTTCTAAGGAGAGGACTCCAACCTTTGGGATCCTTTAGGGTTTTTCTACTTCGACACTTCTTCAGAATTTCCTTGTACTGCTCTTTCACTTTGAATTGTCTAAGCACTTCTCTTTTTTTTCGTGTCTTGGTCTGTGCAAGACTCCTCTATTTATAGGGTTAGTCCTAGGTTAGTTTAGGAAGTATCTAGTCTTTCCTTTCTTCATTCTTTCCTTCTAAGCAGTAACCCTATTGCGTGCTATCCTGCCTACGACAATGTAATCCCTCCTTCTTATGATATGGCCAATTCTCCTTTCAATAGAGAGTTTGGCCAAGAATATGGGGGTGGATACAATTCAATTTTCAGAAATCCTTAAATTAATTTTTGTGATATTTTCCAAGGATTGTTTCCAAATTAATTCAGAATCAACGCATATCTTGTGATTTCTGCACATGCTCTGCAGATTCTCTTCTTTTAAATCTTTGATTTAGTTGAATTTCCCTCCCCTTTGCATTGATTTGTTTTTGAATTGGTGAACGGATATTTTGAAAGATGTTGTGGAATATCCTAAGGCACATAGGTGTGGCTCAGCCCCTTTGGAGATTTTTCTCTATTTTTTTTTTTGTATTTTCTTTCTATTTTTCCATGTATTTCCCTTTGTATTTTACAAGCATGTATTGTATCCTATTGGGCACGTACTCTTGTGTACTCTAATAATAATTGTTAGCCTTAGTGGCTACAAAATCATATTTAATGTGTTTTGATGATATTAACCTATTTGTAGTTCCAAGTGTATCATATCTTTGCAGATCACATTAAGTACAGGTATAAGTGACAAATACATGAAGGTATTGGATCAAAGGCAATTAAGATAAGATCGAGTAAACATTTGAGTAGGAAAGATCAAAAGGGCGCTCACTTAGAAGAACTCAAGCACATCCAAGGAAGCTAATGTAGAATTATATACAATGGAGAGTGTTTGAGGTAGGAACTATTGTAACTCTTACCGTTCTGTTTCACGCATGTTTATTGAGCAAGAGTTGAGCAAATTGCATATGCATACTAGGACATAAGAGTATATAGGATATCACCAAATCATAAGTTCAGTACTTATGAGTTTTCAAAGTCAAAACAAGAGTTTTATAAAAATATCCTTTACTCAAATGTATTTTAATATGAGACAAGTTTTAAATCATATTAGTGTTAATATTTTAAAAACTTGGTCCTGGTTGGGTTTAAAACCTCAGTTATGCACCTATCAAATTTCCTGAACACTCTTAGGTATTTAGGGCATAACTTTTGATATAAAAGTCCAAAAAGGGCGATCTTGGTGTCTATGGAAAGCTAAGAAAAAAATTCACAACTTTTATGTTGATAAATTTTTCTAATTAGTCAAAAATTTGGCGTAATTCGTCGATGATTTCATGTAGAATGTTGCCAAGCTAAAACAGTCGACTAATTGGGGCAATTAGTCGATGAATTAGGTAAATTAGTCAATAAATTGGGTCAAATAGTTGACGATTTGCGTCGAGATTTAGTCTGAAATAACTATAAATGGCTAGTTTTTAAAGTAAACAATTATTTTACATACCCAACGACCATAAAACGGCTAGTACTCCATTTTACCTATAAATACAAGTCCAAAGACTTGTTTGAAACATTGATTTAGTAGTTCATATATCATTCCCAAACACACCACATTTTAGTTCATATTTCAAGTACTCAACTTCTCTATTTCTCCTTAACTTTGTTGTGAATCAGTACTTTGAGAGAATTGTGTGAGGTTTTGGTTGTATTAATTATCAGCTCTTTCAAAGAGAATTTGTTTTGTATTCCATCTTCAAGTTGTAAAAGGTTCTTGGTGAACTAGATCGCAAAGGGTTCTTGGTAAACCGTGGTTGAAGGTTCTTAGTGAACCAAAGTGCAAGGATTCTTGGTGAGCTTTGCGGCTCTTGGTGAGCAAAAGGGATTTGTTCCCGGTTGTAAAGGCTTCTCCGTCGGTGAAGGAGTTTATAGTGGATTGTGGAATCCTTGAGTATGCCTCAAGACGTAGATGTAGGCAAGAGGTCGAACCATGTTAAACATTGGTGTTAAGCTTATGTTCCCTATACTCTTTAATTTTCGTCTTGTGCATGATTTACATTTATTTATTGTGATATAATTGTTTATATCTTGCCAAGAATTATTTTTTGTAGATAAAAACCTAAATACGCAAAAGATTCCATTCACCTCCCCTCTCTAGACTCTACTCTTGAACCAATAATAATAATAATAATAATAATAATAATAATAATAATAATAATAATAATAATAATAATAATAAATGCTGACTCATTCCTTTTGCCTCCACATGGACTTTCAATTTCAAGACTTTAACATTGGACTCAAAAAAAAAAAAAAAAAAAAAGGGAACTCAATGGTAATTACAAAAAGAACAAGGGCTAGTTTTCAAACAAAAGAGTTCATATAAGTAAACCGTTTTTAATTAACAAGGACTTCGTTTTAAAAACTTGACATGAACAGCTTAACAAAAACTAAGTTCCAACAATATGGTCTAAAAAAGGTTTGCTAAGGAGTTACCAATGCGGACTCAACTATACTAAAAGGACATATGGATTTGTAGCCAGAATTGAAAAGAAAATTACTTATTTGATTATAAAAGAACCTATGGACTTAATCCAAAATACAAGGTAATTGCAGACTTCGACTATGGTAAAAGAAATTATGGACTTAATCTAAACAAGAAAATTGCAGTGTAATGACTTGGAAATTAAAATCATTAGGAAATATAATAAATGAAAAGGATTAATGGATAATAAAGGAAAAAAGAAGGATTTAAGAAGGAAAAGAAGGCCTCGTCGATGAATGTCTTTTCTTCGTCGACGACTGTCCTTCTAAGATCGTTGACGAAGTCTGTTCCTCGTCAACGAAGGAATCCAGAGAGAGAATTTTGAAACTTTGAAATTCGGCGATGAGGGTATCTTCTCGTCGACGAAGTCTCTGTAATGCCTCATCGACGAATCCATGTGTCTCATCGACGAAACCCTGCCTATAAATAGAGAGTTCTTCATTTTTTCAGCGAGAACTCACGACCTCTCTCTCTCTCTCTCTAGGACAACCTTCCCACCTTCTCTCTTCGATCTCGGGCTGGATCTAACCCGGTTTGACGATCTAGAACCACCACGAGGTTCATAGGATCATTATTCGCAAGACTGTAGGAGCTGAGCGTTGGGTTGAGAGGTTTGGGAAACATCCCAAAATTAGGGTAAGTGAGTTATTTTGGGATTTCCTTAATGTATAATGTTATTTGGAGCCTAAGAAGTAGTAAATATATGTTTTTCATAAGATATGAGTTAGTTGGAATTTATTTAATTAAATTAGGATTTTTGGATTTAGGGTCTAGGTGAACGCTGTGGGTATCGGTTCGGGGACCCTACAGGCGCAGTTTGAAAGTCAGGTAAGGGGGAAATTTATGTATTAAATTAGGTTTTTTTATGAATTAAAATGGAATATGTGTTATTTACGTATATATGTTTTTATGTGGGTTTAAAATGCCAACCATGTAAAACTATATTTTCTGAGCCTAGAAATGCTTATATAGCTATGTATATGTGAACGTAAACGGATGAAAGTGAAAAGTAATTTCTGAGGAATTATGTAAAAAATGAAAGTATTTTCAGCATAGAAATTTTAAATGTGGGTTGGCCTATTTTACAGGAATATGTATGAATTTTACTGCTAAAATGTGTGGTATGAGATTCTGTGCAAATATATGTTAAATGTATGAGATGCAGGTTAAGTAAAGTATTATGAATAAAATATGATATGGACAATGTTGCCTGTGTATGCTAAATGCAACCATGTAAATGTAAGATAGCTAAAAGGCCATGTTAGCAGATTCTAGCGCATTTCTATGTGGACTAACTGATGACAGCTAAAATGAGCTGTTTTAGAAGATTTTAGCGCATTTCTATGTGGACTAACAAATGATGGCTAAAGACCAGCTATAGTACGAAGGAATGAAATGAAAACATTATGTAATGAAATGACAATGAAATGAAATGTAAAATGCGAACAATGAAAATGGGAAAGAGTCACTTAAAGTGAAATGCAATGTAATGTTTAAGTTATGAATATGAACAGGTGTTTATAATTGAATAATGATAGAAAGAATGATGTATTATGATATTAGAAGTATTTATATACGTAGAACATGCTATGATTTGTACGGGGCGTACTATTCGCGTGAGGGCTTGTAGAGAAAGGTGAGTGCACTAGTAGCTTCAGATGTGGCAGTAGCCGCATAACATACTAGGGTAGAGGGAACCTACTTATATGGGCGAGTAGATTTCCCTATCCTTAGGGCCTTTTCTGGTAAATTATTGTTGAACGGTGTGAGTCCTAGATAAATATAGCACTTGAGGGCTTACTGAGTAAGGTGAGTGCCCTGGTATGCTTCAGCTGTGACCTTAGGGTTACCTAAGTATTAGAGCGGAGGGGTGCTACTTTTGTGGGTGAGTAATCACCCCTATCATTGGGTAATCTCGTGGGTTAAATATTTGCATGTGATTGTTTAGGTTCATAAAACGATTTCAATGTTATGTGAAGATTTGCAAATGTAATTAAAATGATATCTATTTACCTCATATTGGCCACGCACTGTTTTAATATGTGTGTTTCTTCCCTTACTGAGATGTGTCTCACTCGAATATGATTATTTCTGTTTTAGGACATTCTCGAGGTCGAGCTTAGGGAGCTCGAGGGTATTTAGTCTTTTTGAGGAATATAAATAAAAAGAGTATATGTTGATGACATTTTGGATGTAAATATTTATGTTTTATATTTTTTGTCGTTGTGTTTTAAGTCTGTTGAGGAAAGAATGGTTGTGAAAATACTGAAATGTTTTGGGGATGTATGTATTTATGAAAATGCTGGTGATGGATGAATATTATGGGATATAGATAAGAGTAGTAAACTCTGGTATTATGGTATTGTGGTATTACAATATTATGGTTTATGAAGATTATGTTTATGTTTTTCGCTGCGTATATTGTGGATTATGGATTATCAGAGATTTTATCAGGTATAACTCACCGGACCCAAGTTTAAGGGTTCGGGGCATTACATTATGGTATCAGAGCAATGATTTTTGGGATTTTAAGAATTAGGAAATGATTTATACCAGAGTATATGAATAAGTTAGGATGAAAATAGGAGATGAATAGGTTAGGTATTGAGAAATAGGTTTCGTGTAGGGAAGTATAGGATTTTGTTTTGTAATTTAGAGGCAAAAGTACGTCAATGATTTCCTGTGATTTTTCTGAAGCAATCAACGACCTCAGAAAAGCCATGGTAAATCTTAGATGTTTTTGTTTCTGAATTGTGAGACTGGTCCTTATATGAATATTTTGGATTTTTATTGGATTTAATTTAATGGAAAATGATTGAATGATTTATATGATGATATGCATGTTAAATTCTTATGATGGTAGTTAGCAAATGAATTTAAGTAATATGAAAGGATGATTAGTTAGTAAAATTTTGAGGACGAAATTTCTTAAAGAGGGGAGAATGTAATGACTCGGAAATTAAAATCATTATGAAATATAATAAATGAAAAGGATTAATGGATAATAAGGGAAAAAAGAAAGATTTAAGAAGGAAAAAGGAAGGATTTAAGAAGGAAAAGCAGGCCTCGTTGACGAATGTCCTTTGAAGATCGTTGACGAAGTCTGTTCCTTGTCAATGAAGGAATCCCGAGAGAGAACTTTGAAACTCTGAAATTCAGCGACGAGGGTATCTTCTCGTCAACGATGTCTTTATAGTGCCTCATCAACGAATCCACACGTCTCGTCAATGAAACCCTGCTTATAAATAGAGAGTTCTTCATTTTTTTTCAGCAAGAACTCGCGACCTCTCTCTCCTCTTTCTCTCTCTCTAGGACGATCTTCCCACCTTCTCTCTTTGATCTCGAGCTAGATCTGACCCGGTTTGACGATCCAGAACCACCACGAGGTTCATAGGATCATTCTCTACAAGGCTGTAGGAGCTGATCGTTGGGTTGAGAGGTTTGGGAAACATCCCAAAATCTAGTTAAGTAAGTTATTTTGGGATTTCCTTAATGTATAATGTTATTTGGAGCCTAGGAAGTAGTAAATAGGTGTTTTTCCTAAGATATGAGTTAGTTGGAATTTATTTAATTAAATTTGGATTTTTGGATTCAGGGTCTAGGTGAACGTTGTGGGTATCGGTTTGGGGATCCTACAGGTGCAGTTTGAAAGTTAGGTAAGGGGGAAATTTATGTATTAAATCAGGTTTTTTTATGAATTAAAATGGAATATGTGTTCTTTACGTATATATGTTTTTATGTGGGTTTAAAATTCCAACCATGTAAAACTATGTTTTCTGAGCCTAGGAATGCTTATATAGCTATGTATATGTGAACGTAAATGGATGAAAGTGAAAAGTAATTTCTGAGAAATTATGTAAGAAATGAAATGTATTTTTAGCATATAAATTTTAAATGTGGGTTGACCTATTTTACAGGAATATGTATAAATTTTACTGCCAAACTGTGTGGCATGAGCTTCTGTGCAAATATACGTTAAATGTATGAGATGCAGGTTAAGTAAAGTATTATGAATAAAATATGATATAGACAATATTGCTTGTGTATGCTAAATGCAACTATGTAAATGTAAGACAACTGAAAGACAACCATGTTAGCAGATTCTAACGCATTTCTCTGTGAACTAACTGATGACAGCTAAAAGGAGCTGTGTTAGCAGATTTTAGTGCATTTCTATGTGGACTAACTAATGATGGCTAAAGGCCAGCTGCAGTACGAAGGAGTGAAATGAAAATATCATGCAATGAAATGGCAATGGAATGAAATGTAAAATGTGAACGAGTAAAATGGGAAAAAGTCACTTAAAGTGAAATGTAATTGTAATGTTTAAGTTATGAATATGAACAGGTGTGTATAATTGAATAATTACAAGAAGAATGATGTATTATGATATTAGAAGTATTTATGTACGTAGAATATGCTATGATTTGGGCGGGGCGTGCTCTTTGCCTAAGGGCTTGCTGAGAAAGGTGAGTGCACTAGTAGCTTCAGATGTGACAGTAGCCGCATAACGTACTAGGGCAGAGGGAACCTACTTGTATGGACAGGTATATTTCCCTATCCTTAGGGCCTTTTCCGGTCAATTATTGTTGAACGGTGTGAGTATAAGATCAATCTAACACTTGAGGGCTTACTGAGTAAGGTGAGTGCCCTGGTATGCTTTAGTTGTGACCTAAAGGTTACCTAAGTATCAGAGAGGAGGGGTGCTACTTGTATGGGCGAGTAATCACCCCTATCCTTGGGTAATCTTGTCGGTTAAATATTTATATGTGATTGTTTAGGTTCAGAAAACGATTTCAATTTTATATGATGATTTGCAAATGTAATTAAAATGATATCAATTTACCTCATATTGGCCACACGCTGTTTTAATATGTATGTTTCTTCTCTTATTGAGATGTGTCTCACCCCAAATATGATTATTTCTTTTTTAGGACATCCTCAAGGTTGGGCTTAGGGAGCTCGAGGGTATTTAGTCTTTTTGAAGAATATAAAGAAACAGGGTATATGTTCATGATATTTTGGATGTAAATATTTATGTTTTATGTTTTATGTCGTTGTGTTTTAAGTCTGTTCAGGAAAGAATGGTTGTGAAAATACTGAAATATTTTGGGGATGTATGTATTTATGGAAATGCAGGTGATAGATGAATATTATGGAATATAGATAGGAGTAGTAAACTCTGGTATTACGGTATTGTGGTATTACAATATTATGGTTTTTGAAGATTATGTTTATGTTTTCCACTGCATATATTATGGATTATGGATTATCAGGGATTTTATTAGGTATAACGCACAAGACCCAGGTTTAAGGGTTCGGGGCATTACATGCAGACTTGGACTATGGTAATAGAAACCATGGACTTATTATAAATAAGACAATTGCAAACTTGGACTAGGGATTGAACTCAAATGATAGGGACTTTCATAACAAGGTTTGTTCTCAGGGGTCCATAGACGGGATTTTTCTTTCAAATTAGGATTCAAATGAATGTTCCATGTGGGGACCTCAAAATTTCATTGATCTCATGCACCTCACTTATTAGGGAGACCTAGTAAAAATTAGGATGTCTACAAAATCAATTATGTTTTGCTGATGGAAGCCTTTGGTAACTAGTTGAGCTTTATGAAGCTCAAGAGTTCCATCAGCTTTTATTTTGACTCGGTACACCCAACGACATTCCACAACATTTTTACCTGGTGAGTGTCAAACTACGAACCAAGTACCATTTTGCATCAATGCATTAAATTCTTTGTTCATAGCTTCTTGCCAAAGAATTGATTTTGATGCTTTAGTATAAGAGATTGATTCTATAGTTGTGATGGATCTTTCATTTAGAAATGGTTGAGGTTTATGAATATTGTTCTTTGATCTTGTTGTCATGGGATGACTATTTGTCAACACTGCTATGAGATGGCAAAATCGAGGGAAGCTCTGTGATTTGAAGTTGATATGTAGTAGCTTGTGGATTGATATCCTCATCTAGACCTGGAGAAAGAGACAAACAAGGTGCAGTTGCCATTCTAATAGAAATATGGTTAGATTGCAAATCTATGGAGCTGAGAGGAAGTGGGACATTGATATTGCGAGGAAAGGGAACATATTGTGGCTGAGAGGGGTTGGAAGTATTTTCTTTGGTGTATGGAAATAGTGTCTCAACAAAAACCACATTTCGTGAGACATAAAATTTTCTAGTAGAAAGATCAAGGCACTTGTACCCCTTGATGATAGAGACTATAGCCAATGAATATGCATGTGTTTGAGCAAAAGTTGAGCTTGTTTGTATTGTAAGATCTTAAGTTAGGCCAATATGCACGACCAAAAATATGCATAGAAGAGAAATCAGGCATGCGGTTATATAGAATTTCATAGGGACATTTTTGCTTCAAAATAGGTGTTGGTAGTCTATTAATAACAAATGTAGTTGTTTGAAAAGTATCTTCCTAGTAAAGCAATGGTAAGTTTGAGTGTGCTAACATGCTTAATCCAACTTTGTTCAAAGTGTTTTTCAACGTAGGCTTGAAACTGAAGAAATATTTATTCAACTTTGGATTTGAATTTTACTATAAATAACCAATTAAATAAACTTTGAATAATCATCAACAAATCTAACATAATATTTGACACCAGTGGTAGAAGCCACGAATGCTGGTCCCCATGCACCACTAAAAATTAAATCTAAAGGATATGAATAAACATGAGTAGAATACTTAAATGGCAAGTCATGGCTTTTGGCCATATGACATTCAGGGAACATAGAGTGCTTTTTATTGCTTTCTACTAGAAAATTGATGCATGAAAGAGCTTTGTTGACAACAAGAGTGGATGTATCTAAGTCGACGATGCCATTCACGAAGACATACACGTATAGTTAAGAGAGCTTGTAGATAGCGTGATTTGGATGTAAATTGATAGAGTTCATCACTGAGATGTCCTTAATGATGGACCATCCCCGAGTAATCCTTCACAAGAAATAATTGGTCATGAAATTCGAAATAAACATGGTTATCAACAAAAAAATTTTGAACAGATTACAAATTCTTCTGAAAACCTGAGACAAGAAGAACTTCATTACGAACAAAGGAAGAATTTGTGGTGGAAAGTTTAGTGGAGAACCAGTTTTAGAGATTTGCAGACCTTGGCCATTTCTGACTTGAACTTGATATGTACTATGATAGTCATCATTTTTTACATTCAGATTGTTGAGATCATTGGTCATATGGTGCGTTGCACTGATAACTGCATGCCATTCAATTTCCCAATTTCCAATAGGAGTAGTGACCATGGCTTGTTTACTTTTTAGTTTTGAGCCCTGATAAGAAAGATCAAAACGATGATAGCATTTGCATGCTGAGTGGCATGGTTTATTACAAACCTGACATATTAAGTAGTTCTGATAAGTGTTACAAGAAGTATTATTGAAACCACCACGATTTTCATGCCCCCTCCCTCAAGGGCCACCTCTTCCTCAATTTTTAGAGTGTTGATATTGTCTTTGTGCAACATTGACAAAGTTGGTGGAATTGAAGATGAAATCTGATGTCAAGAAAGACAAAACTTTGTTGTTAGCAAAAGAGAATAAATTTCTTCCATTGTAACCTTGTTGGTGTGAGAAGAATTGAGGCTACAAAGCTATCATATTTGTGACTTAATCCAACTAGCACATAAGTGATAACATCTTCACAAGTCATAGGTTGCCCTACAATATCTAATTCATCAGTGAGTTTTTTAATGAAAATAAAAAATTTGGTGGCGGACTTGTTGCCTTTTGTTGTAGTTGCAAGCTGTGTTTGAATTTGCACAGTCCTTTCATGAGGTCTTGAGGAGAAATTTTTGCCTAGTGCATGCCAAACAACATAGAAAGTAGTATACTTTACTCCTTGAGCAAGTACCCCTTCATTGATGGAGGACATTAGTGTACTGAGAATAAGATTGTCTTGGCGCATCCAATAAGAATAGGCAAGATTTGGTGTTTTAGATATAACACCAATATCAAGATGAGATACAAAGATGGTATGGGAAGGCTTGGGCATGGTATCATCAAGGTATTCAAAGAGGTTATGACTACGAAAGTAAGGCACCATTTGTGCTTTCCAAAGAATGTAATTATTGGGATTTAGTTTGACAGTGACCACATTGGACATAGTGATGACAGAGGGAGATTGTGAGTGTTCATTATCGGTGGTAGCAGAGGAAATTAAAGATAAGGAAGACATGGCTTAGACGCTGATTTTTTTACGGCTAATCTAATACCATGTAAAGAAATAGAAAAGAGAAAATGTTTGAAAGATCTTTGTATTTATCATTAATTTGCTTCTAGCTTACATGCTATACATATAAACACATTTACAACTGATTTCCTAATATTCAAATTCAAATTCAAGTTTTAAGTCCTCGGAATTATATCTCCTCGTCCCTAAACTTTGGCAAGTATTTCAATATTCATTGAGGACATCATTCGGTTACAGTACGATCAATTCTCCTAAATTAACAGGCTGCAACAAACGAAGGAAATTATTAAGCACCAATCAAGTTGCACCATATATATCATCATTGATAGTACTAACTTTTCATCAAATGTTTATCATAGTTGGATGTAATTGTACAAAGTGTTATTGCCATATTGTTATTGGTTAGAGGGAGGGTGACAACTATGACAACTATGTGGATATATATATATATTAGTACCTTCTATGGAAGAATTATTTGTATGGGGAGGGAATGAATTGTGAGTCGTTCTTCTAACAAAATAATTTAATGTCCAAGCACGAAACATGTAAGAGAGATTGATTAGGATTAGCTAGAACTTGGATAAACTTCTTACAATAGTTTCGCGATCCACGTGGAAAGTGTTTGCGAGAACATCCTGGCTTAGTTTTACTTCGAACCCAAACATCGTCTCTGCAATCAAAACAGAAGCAACATGCACTAGCATTGTCAAACTCTTTTATAATGAGCTAATTAGTTTGTGATACACACTTCTTATGCATGATGGCTAAGGCTGTCGCACTAGGTATCACAAAGGTAGCTAATTGGTTATGATTAGACCATTTTGATATAATATTTTTTTAAAAAAATTTAAAATAAAAAAATTGATTGACAAGATATACCTGTGCTATTTATGTTTGGCCTGACATAGATGGACTTATAACGAGCTATAAATTCAAATGCGAAGGCCGAAGAGGAGGAAATAACTAAGAACAATCCTAGCAAGAAGATGCGAACAACCATTAGAACCCAACTAAGAACTTGATTCTATGATTGGTAAACTTTTTATAGTTATGAGAAATAAATAAATTTTGAATAATGAGTAGGTTGGTCAAGGGAACCTTGCTTTATATAGGGAGGGAATGAGACAATGTTAATATTGCTACATTCTTATTTTATAATTTTAGTTAAAATTTTTCTATAGATTGTCCTAAATTTCCTCCGTTACAATAGTTCATTGTCTCCAAAGTTGAAATCATTTAGTCATATTGCCTCCTTAACCAAAAAGTTGTAATATTTTCAAAAAGCATACATACATATCTTTTCCTTTTACGCCCCTTTTTTTGGGTTGTCTAATCAGAATGAAATACTCATGACTTTAATTTTAAATATATATCTTAAATGCAAATATTTTTTACAAGAAAAAATTTGAGAAAAAAATTTTGCTCATAATTTCAAGAATGACCACGTCTTTCTAGCATATTGTTCCTTGGATTCACACTTTTATCCTGCAAAGTTACCATAGTTTGTGTCTTGAAGTTTTCGTAAGCAATGCCAACTAAGAATTCAAATTCTAAGTTTAAAAGCTTAAAAAGGTTGAGAAGTTTGTAGAAAACATTTCAAGCTAAGACTTTACAAAATAAAACTAGATCACTATGAGTGCTTCAATGATGAACCTTTAATGCCTTAGTAAGTAAGAGGTGTGTGAGTATTAGAAGTGTATATTAGTCCCTTCTGCCATACCTCTCTCTAGGTATAGATATGCTTATGCATTTGAGGGTGTAAATCCATTTTTGAATTTGTTGTTTAAGTACATTAATATGATTTGTTGGTTAGTGTTTATAAGCATCATTTATTTGATTGATATTTTTGCTATAATTATTGAATCTATTATGGTGTAATAGTATGTAATTGTACGCTGGTACGTGTTTCTTCTATGGATAAATGACTTGATTAAATATACAAATTAATTAATTTTAAGGTGCAGATTGATTAATTTGACCAACTTATAATCAAATCAATTTGGTTAGCCTGGCATCTTTTCTCATTAGCGCCCAACAAATGTTTATCTTCCAACTTGTTAGTTTAAGATCGCTTGATTTTATGTTATTTTATTAATTACTAAAGTATGAACATGACTAGTACTCCATTGTTTCTAAAATTGATAAACGATCTAGCTATCATATATGACTATTTATAATTGTTTGCCCCCTTTTAACTAGGCTAGCTAATAGAACCTGTCCACGAATAAATAGGTTGCAAAAAACGAAAAAAAAAAAAAATATTAAGCACCAATAAAGCCGTACAATATATATCATCATCACAGTTGATAATACTAACTTTTCATAAAATGCCTATCATAGTTGCATGTAATTATACTAGGTGGTATTACCCTATTCTTATTGGTTAGAGGGAGGGTAACAACTATGACAATTATGTGGAACCCTATATATTAGCACCTTCTATGAAAGAATTATTGATATGGGGAGGGAGGGCATAGTAAGTCGTTCCTTTGACAAAATAATTTATTGTCCAAGCACGAAACATGTAAGAGACTGATTAGAATTAGCTAGAACTTGGATAAAATTCTTGCAATAGTTTGGCGATCCACATGAAAAGTGTTTGCAAGAACATCCTGGATTAGTTTTAGTTTGGACCCAATTAAAATAAAATTAAACAACTTAATAGGCTACCACGCAGAGGTAGTCTAATGGTAAGGTCTATTTCTAGGGCAAGCTATCATCAACTCGAACATTCTATTGGCTTTATGACTCTGATCCCGTTTTGATTATGGAAAAACTAATGTTTCTTACCTATGCACTGAACTTTTTGAATAGGTTCATCCTTAGCACACATTGATGGTAGGAACACAAGGAAGCCATACAAACTTCAAGATCAAAGCTTACTTATGGCATCAAAAAAGGCAAAAGAATGAAGACCCTTTTATTATTGTATTAACATTAAATTCATTTATTTTGTAAGTTAATATGGTTTGTAATAATTGCATCACATGCATGATAGCATGCATAAGCTCAAAAGATCGTAGAATGACCTTAGGGGTCACCTTTTGGTCAACCGACGTCAGATTTTGGGCTTAATTTAAAAGCCTAGGCCATAGACTGACACTTGGTCCCCAAGCACCTCATGACAAATCCCGTATAACTCAAGAGTTATAAGTATATCAAATAAGGATGACTACTTATCAAAATCAGGACCAAAATTGAAGCTTGAAAGGGCTTCAGCCGACTGAATATAGGGCGTTGAAAATGCCTTGGTTGACTAAATAGGTAAAAGTCAACATAGTTGACTGAAGCTTGGGCGACCAAACTTAAATTGAACTAACTGTCCTCGGTCGACCGAATGTTCACGAGGTACTTTTCCATTGTTCTCGGGCGACTGAACACTTAGTTCAAAATAGGCTCGGTCGACCGAATTATGGAGTTCGGCAGGCCGAACTGTGCACTGGTCAATCGAACCTCGATCTTTTGAAAAATTGCCTTGGCTTCAGCCAACCGAACTTTCCCTCGAGCACCCAAACTTGAAAAAGTAACTTTTCTATTTGTGTCTGTTCGGGCAACCAGCCCTAAGGACTAGGCGACCGAAACTTTAGGGTTGCCTCATTTTTACCGCGGGTAATTAAGGGTAATTGAGGTTAAAAATTGATTTTACATTTTTAATAATTCCCTTTGTGTCCAAATGGTTATATTTTTGTTAGAGGCATCTGCTATCCATAATGAACTGTATATCTATATTATGTTTTATGGATATTGAAAATATTAACAATCACAGCTTGAATTGTCTTGGGCCATACTGAATATCCTACATGATTTGAATGATGAGCTTACTTGTAATCAATCAGGTATCTGATTTATTTTTTTGGGAATTACTCTATTTTCAAACGGCATGTTGCCGAAATTTCTAAAAATGTTCTTCCTAAAATTAAATCATTCACTTTATTAACTATGTTCTGTGTTTACTTTCCTACTTTAGCCCCTTCTTGCTGATGTTAAAAGGGGGAGAGGTGTCTAAATGCAAAATTGGGAAAGCTAAATACATATCATTTCATATTATTTGAGCTTTATTGACAACCAAAAATTGAATGCATAATTTGTGTGTGTTTGTCTTCATTTGTCATATGCTTGCATTTCCAATTTAAATTTTATGCATATACTTAGGGGGGGCCTATTAGGCTTTACCCACTTTCGCAAATTGTTTTTGTCATTATCAAAAAGGGGGAGAATGTTGACTCTATGAGTCTGATCCCATTTTGATTATGACAAAACCAATGTTTCTTACATGTGCACTGAGCTTCTTGAACAGATTCATCATTAGCACGCATTGATGGTCGGAACACAAGGGAGCCATACAAACTTCAAGATCAAAGCTTACTTATGGCATCTAAAGAAGCAAAAGAATGAAGCCTCTTTTTATTATTGTATTCGCATTCAATTCATTTGGTTTGTAAGTTAATATGATTTTTAATAATTGCATCACATGCATGATAGGATGCATAAGTTCAAAAGACCATAGAATGACCTTAGGGACCATCCTTCGGTCGATAAACGCCAGATTTTTTGTCTTAATTTAAAAGCCTAGGCTGTAGACTGACTCTTGGTCCCCAAGCACCTCATGAAAAATCCCTTATAACTCAAGAGTTATAAATATATGAATAGGGGTGACTACTTATCAAAATTAGGACCAAAATTGAAACTTGAAAGGGTTTTGGCCGACTGAACTTAGGGCTTTGAAAACGCCTCGGTCAATTGAATAGGTATGAGTCAACACAGTTGACTGAAGCCCGGGCGACCGAACTTAAATTGAACTAACTGTCCTCAGTCAACCGAATGTTTAAGAGGCACTTTTCCACTGTTCCCGGGTGACCAAACGCTTAGCTCAAAATAGGCTCGGTCGACCTAATTATGGAGTTCAGTAGACCGAACTATGCATTGATCGAATGAATCTCGATTTTTTGGAAAATCGCCTTGGCTTCGACGAACCGATCTTTCCTATGGGCACCCAAACTTGAAAAAATAACTTTTCTATCTGTGTCATTTCAGGCGACTGGCCCTAAGGATTGGGCGACCGAAACTCTCAGGTTGCCTCATTTTTACCACGGGTAATTAAGGGTAAATAAGGTTAAAAATTGAATAAACATTTTTAATAATTTCCTTTGTGTCCAAATGGTTATATCTTTGTTAGAGGCTATATATACACCTTCATTTGGAAAAATTAGACTATGATTAGTGCCTTGATTAACAAAATATTTCTTTGAAATTCCTTGAGCTATACATTCCCATACAAGCTTACATACTCCACCCATTCTCATTCCTTTGCAAAAACAACTTTGGTGAGAGTATTTTGAGATAACCCACACTACCACTACAAGCTTACACTCTCATATGTGTTGATTGATTTTGTGATTTTAGTGAGAGTAAGCCAAAAGTTTTCCCCGTGATTTAATCCATAAATTTATTTTGTGGGGAAACTTTCATAAGCTTGTGAGTCTTTGCATTCTTATTGCAAGACTCAAAAGCTTTTCTTGTATTTTGAATAAAATATTTTTGACAAGCTTATTTTCAAAACATTTCGTGTGCTTGACTTTGGAAAATCATTTTCGAGATTTTGATTGTGTTTTTCAAGATCTTTAATATTGCATGTTGTGATTGATATTGTCATTCTGATACAAAGATCCCTACACATACACTCTCACACTTTGATTGCAAGATTTGCATTATCTTGAGAGTTGTAATATTATCTTCATTGAGCTTATAAATCCTATCATATTGAAGTGCATTGGTTATTCTGGTACAAATGTGCTTGTGTTAGAGGCATTGAAATTGTACACAAAATTGTATTGAGTATATGTTGTATTCTAGGCGTGGCCTGAGGGGGTGTTAATCTAACCTGTAAGGATTGGTTGTAAGGTTGAGGTCAGCCCTAGTAATTTGACCTGGTAATGTATACGGTACCATTCCACTTGTTAAGTGAGTTTTAGTGGAATCTTCGAGCTTGCAAGCTAGAGGCGGGGATGTAGGCATATTTGCCGAACCTCGATAACACATCTGGTGTCATCTTTACTTTATTTGCTTTACTATACTGTGCATGCTTATTTGATTTACTTGGAGAAAATTAATTACAGTTGTATTTATCAACTTATTTCATATGTGTTATAGATTGACCATAAGTTTGTGAAATACTATTGTTGGTTAGTCGACTAAGGAAAGAAAACTTTTAAATATCCAATTCACCGCCCCTCTTGGGAATACACCAATTCAAACATGTTCTAAATTCAATTCTTTAGGGGATGAATTCTATATTTTAATGGGCATATGTGGTGGAGAATGCTATTGTTACTTCAATGAACCACAATCAATCAATTAAGTGTATTGAGGCCTCCGTATTACGTACTTAGAAAAAAAATATATTGGTTGAGCATATGTACTTGTGCTATTTATTTCTAGCCTCACAAATTGTCTTATGACAACTTAAAAAATAGTCCTCGCAAGAAGATGCGAATAGACATTAGAACCCTAGTAGATTCTATGTATAGAATACCAATATGAAATACATTGTTGAACTTTTGAGTAATGCGTATATAGGTTTGTTAGGAGGGGAGCTTTCTTTATATAGTGAGGGATAAAGAGGAATTCAAATTGAATTAATGACGCAATATATATTTTTATTTTAAATTATTCATTAAAAAAATTCCATAGCCTAACCTAGATTTCTAACCTTTTGGATCATCCATACACACCTTCTACATACGTATCATGCACGTCGTATTGATGTCATTAAAAAATCAATGGAGATTAAAAGGGTGTGTTTGATACACGTATACCTTCAAATGATGTTTGTGTGTTTGTGTATATATATACAAAAAGGTAGCTTGTTGAACAAAGCTCTCATATATGCGGGGTCTAAGGAAGGGGCGGACCATAATGGGTCTATAGTACGCAGTCTCACCCTACATTTTTTCATGCAAGATGTTATTTCTACGTCTCGAACTCATGACCTCCAGGTCTCACGACAACAACCTCCAAGCTATTTGTGTATATTTATATATATATAATAAATTTTCCTAAATTTTGTCTTCTCTATAGCTCATTTTTTTTTTTTTTCAAAATTAAAGTGGAAATCCTAGATATAGATCTTGTTTCTTCAAACCAAAAGAAAAAGTCTTAATATTTTTCAAAAAGCACACGTCTTTATATATTTGACCCTCTTTTTAGTTAGACAATTTAACAAGTAAAGAGTGCGTCGCTCATGGTTTTTGAAACATTTTTTTTTTTTTTTATAAAGTTTCTAAACACTTGTACTATCAAGGTAGACAAAAAAAATTGTGTTTAATATATGTATACTTTCAAAGATACGTACGTATATAATAGATTTTACTATATTCTCTCTCTCTCCCTCTCTAGTTCATTGTCTTCAAAGTTGAGATCATAGAGTTATATTTTGTTTCCTTAGAAGAAAAAAAAAGTTTCAATTGTTTTCAAAAAGCATATGTCCTTATGCATTTTGCTCCCCTTTTAGTTGGGCAATTTAACAAATAAAGAGTGCGCCACTCATAGTTATTGAAACGTCTATTTAAAAGGAAAAAAAAATTCAACAATAGTAAGAAAATATATACAGGATAGAGTACTTAGTCAAGATTTGAGTAATATACACCTGATGATCCGCACCACATCACATGCATGGAAATATTTCAGAAGAACATTTTGCAAATTTTTTGGGTTTGACCCTAATACCATGTCGTATCTATCTGCAACCAAAACAAGATTAAGTCTATTTGCGATGCATGTGAATTGCTTTTCTTGAGAAATAGAAAATAAATATTTCAACAATGAAATTTCTACACTTCTTATGCATGAAGTGTGTGTGTGTGTGTCATGAGAGTTATGCAATCCATGATAATATGCTAGCTCGATGAATGCTTGTTGTAGACACCCCAATTTTAACCTAACCTCTCCTTTTCTCTTTGAGGAGACTCTTCGTAATAAGAAGTCGACTTTGTGTCCTAGGAATTGAAGGATCCTTTTTGAAAAGTCAAATTGAGTCATTTTTCTGAAGTCCTATTTTTTAAAATCGAGTCTCGGTTAATTCAAAATAGAGTCTTGGTTATTTTAAAAATATCGAGTGTCGGTTATTTCAAAATTGAGTCCCGATTATTTTAAATTTAAGTCATTTTTGTTTTTATAATTGAGTCCCAGTTATTTTAAATTTGAGTCCTTTTTATTTTTTTAAATTGAGTTCTGGTTATTTTAAATTTGAGCCTTTTTTTTATTTTAAATTGAGTCCCAATTATTTTAAAATTGGGTCCTTTGTTTCTAGGGATTAAATTTACCCTTTTTTTTTTGCAATCGGATCCCACAAGATAATCGATTCCTCATATTTTATACGAGAATATAGATACAGTCACTACAAAAAATTAGGGTATTAGAGAAGGATCTATTAGTGACGAATTTAAATTAGTTGCTATATCTGTCGTTACTGCTAACTATTAGTGATGAATTTTAAATTCGTCACTAATAATATAGTATTAGTGAAGGGTTATAACCGTCACTAAAAACCTAATACCGTGACTATAAATTTTACATCGACTCTGCTCAAATTCGTTACTAATAGTAGGGTATTAGTGAAGGATTAAAATTTGTCACTAATGTAGGGTATTAGTGACGAATTACAAATTCGTCACTAATAGTGCAGTATTAGCGAATGATTAAAATTCGTCACTAATAGTAGGGTATTAGTGACGAATTACAAATTCGTCACTAATAGTGCATTATTAGTGAATGATTTAAATTCATCACTAATAGCCTACTATTAGTGACAAATATGTAATTTGTCCATAATACCCTACTATTAGTAACGAATTTTAATCCTTCATTAATAATTAAAAATTAAAAAAAAATTAATACTAATTTTTTTAATCATCAATTCTTGTAAAAATCTATAATTACATTTTCGCATACATAACTTGAAACCATAATTACAACAAAATTCATAGATTATTCAAAATTTCGAATTCAAACATAAATTCAATTAAAATAAAGAAATAGCATCTCTTCAAATAACAAAAAAAATTTCAAAAAATTCAAAATTCAAATACAAATACATTATACAAATTCAAATTAAAATACATGTTGACCTTATAAATCATATCCCATTTTGATTACGACAAATACTCTGATATTTAATGGTAGATGAGTTTGTGTACAAGATCAATTGAAAGTTTTATATGGTGCATGCACATAGACTTGAAAGAAACTGAAGACCCAAAGTGTTTATTTTGTAATTTATATTTCATATTTTTCAGGGTTTGTAATATTAATTATGGTCTATAATAATTAATTCATTGCATGCATGATAGGACAGATAAGCTCAATGACCATAGTTTGACCATAGGAAACCACTGAATCGTTGGGTTGGTTGACCGACGTTAGATTTTTTGGACTTAATGCTTAAGGTCATTGATTGACTTTAGGTCACCAAAATATTGCTTGAAAAGTCCTCCATAATCTTAAAATTAATCATCATATCAATAGGGACAATTTAATAAAGGGAAAAAAACTGAAATGCCCAAGGATGGCATGTTCAGTCAACCGAACTCAGTTACACTGAGATCTTTGGTCGAACGAACCCCCACTAGGTCAACAAGTTGACCTTTCAGTTGACCAACCAGAAACATATAGGCAATGCCTTGGTTGACTGAACCCTCACGTGGGAATTTCCAACTGCCCGATTGACCGAACCTCCTAGTTCAAAATGACCTGGTTGACAGCACTGCGCGGATTTAGAAAATCGCCTTTGAAACCCTCAAAATGGTCGACCATACTTTCAGTTCAATTTTTCCACGGTCGACCAAACTGGACACTACGGTCAACCGAACCTCTCGGGTTGTTGAATTTTTTCCGAGAGTTAAATTGGGTTAACTTTAATTAAACTTACTTAATCTTTTTCAAAAAAACCTAGCGTGTCCCCAACGACTATATTTTTTTTTTCCAAATTCTTTATAAAGACCTTCATTTACAAAAATTAAGCATGGATTAGGATTTGAGGTTAGGAAAAATTCTATGAAAATATCTTTATCTAAAATATCTATATCTTTATATCTCTTCAATCCTATTGAACAAATCTACCTCTTGTACTCATCTAGTCATTAATCTTGAGAGAAGGAAGTGTCCTTCATACTCTTTGTTTAAGCTAAAGTCTCCCTTGCTTATATTTGATTATGCGTTGATTTTTGGAGAGTTAGCTAAGGTTTTTCCCATAATATTTCATTCATAAATATTTGATTGGGAAAAACCCTCGTGTGGCTTAAGATCTTGCATCCTCATTGCAAGTTTTCAAAAGCTTGATTTGTGTTTTGATGAAAATATTTTTAGCAAGTTTAAATACCCTATTATCTACTGCGCTTGATATTTGAGAAATCTTATTTGAGATATCCGTTAGGGTTATAGAGAGCTTATGATTAATCACATTACATGCATCCTGGCTTGACATCAAAAGCCTTACTCTCACATACACACATTGATTTACATCCTAATGAGAGTTACCACATTGGTTAACAAAATCTCACTTGAGCTTAATATCCTATCATATGTGAGTGCATTATTTGGTCAATCATATTGGTACATATCTACTAAGTTTAAGAAAGATATTTGGTTGTATGCAAAAATTTGTATTTCATTATTCTATTCCAGGCAAAGGCTTGAAGAGGGAGACTAGCCCTGTTGAATAGTCCCCGATTGGTTTAGACCCGGTTAGGAAAGCTAGGTGCACAATCGTGGTAAGGTGTAGGTTGAGGTCAGCCCCATTAATTAACCTTATTGTAATCAGTGCTGCTCCACTCATTAAGTGCGCATTAGTACAATCCTCGAGATTGCGAGCTAGAGGCAAGGACGTATGTAGTATTGGCCAAACCCCGATAACATATCGTGTGTGCACTCTTTATATTTCTACAATTTATATTTACTGCACATGTATGTTTTATTGTGAATGATTGAGTTTATTATTGCATAGAAATATCGTAGATTGCGTAATACTGTTGATCTGGTTTAACCTATGAAGTAATTTTTAAATACCCAATTCACCCCTCTTGGGAATACACCAAAGCCAACAATTGGTATCAGAGCCTCATGGCATTGACTTAAATGTTTTCGCTAAAAGATCGAGATGGCTCTTATTGGTGTATCCTCATTCGAAGAGGGACAATCACCTACTAGTCCTCCATATTTTTGTAGTGTCGATTACACCCATTGGAAAATTAGGAAGAGCATATTTATAAAATCTATGGACTAGAGGGTCTGACTTGTGACTGTTAAGGGATGATGTACACAAGTAAATTAAAATGATTTTAATATGATTAATTCTAATGCCATAGATTTATTATACTATGCTTTAGAGACTAATATTTTTCATGAGATCATGGCTTGTGCTAGCGCTAAGGAAATTTGGGAATAGTTGGAAAAGGAATATGGAGTACCTAAGAAAGAAAAAACCATTAGTCTGGTTGCTCCAACCTCAAATTATCAAGAAGAGGTAAATCATGGATTAATAATGCAAATTGGTGAAGAGGTATATGATTTATCTTCTATCTCCATTAATGATGCATTCAATGATTATTCTCTTGATGTCTACAATATATTTTGTGATGAATCTTCAAATGTTTCTTTTGATGATGTTGCTATGAATGCATGTAATAATTCATGTGATACTTTTGGTGATAAATCTTATAATGTTGAATCATGTGCATCTATTTTGGGAAGCATGACATCTTATGAGAAACCGAAAAAGAAATTCATTAATGCTCATAAGATTATAGTTAGGATGTCTAAGCAAAAAATCTTTCTGAAAAACAAAAGTGAAAAGTTGGCAGCACAATTAAAAAATCTAAAAGATTATCATGCCACATTAGAAAAGAGAAAGATTAATAAGATATTGACAATTATCTGCTTAGTAGAAGAAACAAATGATTATTCTAGAGTTATAATCAAAGCTGAATATGAAAAGAATAATCATAATAAACCCTTAAGAGCCAAAATAAATAAATTTTTCAAAAAGGGTTCATATTATAAGTCCCATAGTCATACGTCGTCAAATGAAAATAAAACAAGTAAGCACAATCTGGCACATGCATATAAATTTCTCGTCTTGTAAAATTAAAGGGCGTATCCGACATAGAAATGCCAGAAAAATAGACAAATAAATGATGTGAGTTATTATGAAGGCAAACCCCTTAGGTCCTAAGGAAAAATGGATTTAAATTAATATTATATAATCATTTAATCCACCATTAGTTCCTAGGTTTAAGGGTAGTGATGACCAAAAAATTAGGAAGTGAACTTTGCTTAAAATATCAAATCTTGGTATATGCATTCACTATATAATATTGTTTTACTATGAACCTTTAGAAAATCACGTCAGTGTGGAAATACATGTAATATATCAATATGAACTTAATGCATATATATCATAATGATTTGGTGAAATTGTGAAGACATTGGCAGTTTGCTAAAATGAAATCCATTTTTGAATAGACAAGGCAACTAGGCAAAGTATATAATTCGGATTGCTTAACTTACACGCAAATATGAAAATCTTTAGTTAAGCACACATTGTCCATTGCACAAGCTTGTGGTTTAGAAAATCCATCTCACACTATATATCATTTAATCCTAAACCCATCCTTGAACTTTATAGCCTTGAACAAGTAGCAAGTAGCAGTCATCACTCTAGGTGTAAGCACTAGTTATTATAAATTCCTAATCCGATAAGTGCTTATTATAAGATATCCTCTCAGAATCAAAATTAGAGGCATCCACTATAGAATTCATATTTTATTGTTAAATCAAATTATTCCCGTTGAGTTTAATATTTAAATCCTCTAATCTTGATTCACCTATCTCCTCCATAGGAAATCCTTACCATACCACGATCACATTAGGTAAACATCCACCCTCTCATTGGTTCGTATCCTTGCTCTAAATTGTGATCATACTTTAAAGATACTTCCAACCACCAAAGAGCTATGTTCAAAAATTCATATTCTCCTTGTTGCTCTTTGCCAAAATGGTCAAGACATAATCTTTAGCTTGCCTATCTTAAATAATGTCCTGCTTTTCCAAAGTACTCTCTCGAACTTAATAAAGATTTAATCTTTAAGGGTAATTATTCTTATTTGCTTCATAAGCTCTCAAACATTAAATCAAATCCATTAAAGTTTCATATCCTTAGAGATAAGTTGAATGACTAATATGATTGCACTAGGTCTCTATCCAGATGAATGCATAAAATTCAAATAGACCTATGCTCATGCATTTAAAATTCAAAGCCATTTGAACTTGTGCCTCTCGCTCATTAGAATTCTCAAAGAAAAGAGGCAATGTAGGCTTAGTTCATTTAAAGAAATTTTCATTGTGACTTTTTGGTCTTCTAAGCTAAATGCATTTATAGCTAAGCTTAAATCATTGAAAAGCTTAAAACACTTGGCTAAAGAACTTGAGAAATTGAAAAGATAAAAGAAAGACATAAAATGAATAAGTGCATAACTCAGATGGAGCATCTCTCTTTCACATCTAAATAAATTTAATGCTCTCACATTATTATTTGCTTATGTGCTTTGATGAGAATTACTCTGCAGCCCACTATCCATTGTTTGTCTAATGATTATATCATTTATTGGATAGCATATATTTGAACTACTGAATTGCATGCTTGTATTGAAAGCCTCCTACATGGCGGATGCAGTTGATGTGTATTGCATGCTAGTAGTAGTTTTTGGTTCTCATGTGCCTTGAGCTAAATTAAAAATTATTGTTAACTTTGGTGTATTCCCAAGAAGAGAGGGGGTGGGGGGGGGGGGGTAAATTGGAAATTTAAAATTTTTCTCATATGTTAAACGAGATACCTATATAACACAACCTAGGGTCTTTCTAAACATACACCAATTGTGAAAATAATGATATACGAAAATTAAACCATGCACAACATTCACAATATAACATACATGTGAGGTAAATATAGAGTGCGAAAATATAAGTCGACACACGATATGTTATCGGGGTTCAGCCAACTGTGCCTACGTCCCCCCGCCTCTAGCTCGCAAGCCCGAGGATTCCATTAATGGCTCACTTAACAGGTGGAGCGGCACTGAGTACAACTAAGTCAATTAGCACAGGGCTGACCTCAACCTTTACAAATTTTCCTTGTGGGGCGGAGAAGGTCCTAGGTCAAATCATAGGGCTGACCCCAACCTGATCCTTCCGAACTAGATCAAACCCCCTCAAGCCATACCTAGAAATACAATAGTATTCTTCACAATCAAATGGTACAATGATTATGCTTTCATGTAAAGCAGAAATGTACCCAATACGCGCAGTATAATCAATCAACCACACATCAACAATGTAGGGAAATGTAAGCTCAGTGGTGTGTATTTTTGCGCAAGCAACACTCAACAAGATATGATCGCTAATATGCTCAAGAGTATTCTAATCAAGTTAGTTCTTTGAAACAGTAAATATCAAATCTCAATAATAAACTAGGGTTTCAAAGATGTTGCAAATATTCAAAACAACTCAAAATATTTTCTTTAATGTAATATGCTTAAGAGTTGCTTGAAAGAATAGTATAGCTTGTTAAAAATATTTTGCACAACAAAATCAAGCTATAGGACACTTGCAATAACAATGTAAATATCCTAAGCTTACTAGGTTATCCCAACACAAGATTTATAGTATGAAAATCTGTGGGATAAACCTAAGCTAAAACTCACTAAGAAAAGTATAGCAATCAATTAATCAAATGGGAGTTTCTAGCAAAGTGTAGCAATCTCAAGCACTCTAAATATGCTCTCACAAACTCAGAATATATCAATGAAGTGAAGATTTGAGAGTATTTGAACAATAAGAGTGTTTTCAAAAGAGAGGATTTTTGGCTAATGAACTTTGGCTAATCTTGCACTAATCCTTACAAATGAACTCATATTTATAGGCTAGGTAAAAATTATAACCATTTGGGACCTATTGGGTAATATTAGAAAAGTTTCAAATAGTTAAAACACCATTAACCCAACTTAACCCATTTTTACAGTGGTTAAATTAATTTTGACCCACCGAGGTTCGGGTGGCTGAACCGTGGTTTGGTCGCCCGAACAAACATAGTTATAAATGTCCTTTTAATTAGTTCAGCAGCATGAATGTAGGTTCGGTAGCCCAAACAAAAGTCAGAAACATTTGTTTGTAGGTTCGGGTGCTCAGTCCTAGGTTCGGTTAACCGAACCAGCCAATTTGGATGCTCGAGTCCTATTTTGAACGTGATCGTTCGGGCGCCCAAGTAGTTGAAAAGGAACTTGACGCAGGTTTGGGTGCCCGAGGGAGATACACTCAAAATATGTTCGGTCACCCGAAGTAGGGTCAAAATGTTGACTTCTCAATAGTTCGGGCGCCTGAGGTGATTTGTTCACCTAGGGTTCGGTCACCTGAGCTCTCTCATACTTTCCCTATTTTGTCCAATTTTACTTCAATTCTTTCCCCTGATAATGTAAGTGATTATGGGGACTTTGTGTACAATGTGTAGTAACCTAGGTTTTTTTCAAGTACGCCCAAAAACCTGGCGTTGGTCGACCGAAGGTCGACTGAAGGGTGCCTTAAAGTCATTCAGCTCCTATGGTAATTCTACAGTCATTTTGAGCTTACAAATACCTACATACATGACATGCAGAGATTATTACAGACCGTATACCTAGTTACTATTACAGACCCAAATAATATAAATTACAACAATAAATAATCTTTAGAGTCTTCAGGCTTTACTTCATGTGCTATCAATCAATTTGCTAATATGAACCCGCACACAAATTTGGAAAATATTAAATACCAAGAGTATTTGTCATTATCAAAATCGGGTGTGACCTATAAGGTCAATAATTATTTATTTGAACCTATTAGGCATAGGTTTTTTGAAAAAATATCCAATTTACAAACGACATGCTGCCGAAATTTCAGTAGATTTTTCACAAATAAAACCTTGTACAAAGATGATTATGATAAAATTAATGTTAAAATATTTTTGAAATGATGAGTGAAACCTAATTGAACAATTAAACTTCATCCTGACATAATCATCAGACATTTAGAGGAGCTCAGCTCCATCCCTATAAGAAGCGCATAAATGACCCATATGCATCACTTTCATCCACTGAAATATTGAGGCTCTTTTGAAAATCCATGAACATTATATCCTACGCTTAAAACTTTATGTTTTGATACGGAATATTCTTGGGTCATGAACTCTATTGCATGCCTTAATATCTATTTCTAATGCATTTGTTGCCTATAGGGATGATCATACTAATCAGAATATTTTTAATAAAACATTAGTATGGTTGGTTTAAAGGATTTAAAGTGAATGGCTTATACTCGTGACATACTTTGTGAAATCAATCTTAATGGGTATAAGTGGCTTATTTCATCTAAGCATGAATTCAATTGGAAAGGGGGAGCATCTAAAACTAAACTCTTATCCTATTTTGCTCACCCACACCTTTTAGCTTAAATTTGTTTTTGAAATCATGTGTGGCATGTGCTTAAATGTAATGTTCTTATTGAAAATCATAATTTGAAATGCGTTGATTTGCCACAGTCATTTGATTTGTCATAAGATCTTACATTTTTATGTTAATATCTTCTTTGGATCCATATGGTTATGATTCTGATTATATTTTAGTGTGTTCTTAATTGATAAAATAGAATAATGTTTGCTTGGTTGCATTAAATTAAAGTCTTTTTTCAGCATGCAACCCCCAGTATTTTTTTTTAAACATAAAAAGGGGGATATATATATATATATATATATATATATATATATATATATATATATATATACATCTATATTTATTTATATTTTTTTTTGGCAAGAAATATTCTCAAAACTTAAAATTATTATTTCTTGCCTTGTTATATATATATATATATGTCTTAAATTGTATAACTGGTTCGGTTACTACATATGAAAATGCATGCGAACTAGTTAGATCATGTTTATGCTCAAACCCTTTTTTTTTTTGCCACATGTCTTCAAATTCCAATTTTTTGTGGGTCTTATGAAATGCTTAAATTGCCATGGTTTGAGAATACTTTTGGTCTGACTATGGTTTTCAGGTCATTTAAATCATTTTAATAACCAGTTATATATTTTGTGTGCTAAATTGCTATATTTCATGCTTTATGAGGTTATCTTTGTCATTCATTTTGCATTGCATGGCTATTCTATCTTTTGGATGCTCAAAGTAATAATTCTTGATCATACTGAACTGTTTGAGTTAGTTATTGTGGATAAATTCTTAATCAAGTCATTTCTGTACAGGAATTTTTGGAAAAATGTTCTATATTCATACGACTTGCTATATAAATTTTTAAAAACTTTCCCAATCTTATCATGTATTTAAATGATTCATACTCAAATGCCTTGCTTATATTTATAGCCCTTTTTACTGTTGCCAAAAGAGGGAGAAGTTAGGCAAAATTAGGTACCTTAGGAAAATGTGTTTGAACTTTTAAAATCTTTACATTTCCCTTATGTATAGTTTTAGGGGGAGCCTTTCTTGATTGTACTCACTTTTGCATAAGATATTTGTCATCATCAAAAAGGGGGGAGATTGTTGACCTTATAGGTCATATCCCGTTTTGAGTACAACAAATACTCTGATATTTAATGGTTGATGAGTTTGTGTGCAAGATCAATTGGAAGTTTCATATGATGCACGCACATAGACTTGAAAGAAATTGAAGACCCAAAGTGTTTATTTTGTAATTTATATTTCATATTTTTCAGGGTCTGTAATATTAATTATGATCTGTAATAATTAGTACATTGCATGCATGATAGGACATATAAGCTAAATGACCATAGTTTGACCATAGGGAATGACAAAACCGTTGGGTCGGTCGATTGACGTCGGACTTTTCGGACTTAATGCTTAAGGCCATATATTGACTTTACGTCACCAAAATATTGCATGAAAAGTCTCCTATATTATTAAAATTAATAATCATATGAATAGGGACAATTAAATAGAGGAAAAAAGACCGAAATGCCCAAGGATGGCATGTTCGATTGACCAAACTCAGTTACACTGAGATCTTTAGTCGATTGAACCCCCACTAGGTCAACAAGTTGACCTTTCGGTTGACTGACTAGAAACATATAAGCAACGCCTTGGTCAACCAAACCCCCACGTGGGAATTTCCAACCGCTTGGTCAACTGAACCTCCTAGTTCAAAATGACTTGGTCGACCAAACTGCGCTAATTTGGAAAATCGCCTTTGAAGCCCTCAAGATGCTCGACCATACTTTCAGTTCAATTTTTCCACGGTCGACCGAACTGGACACTACAATCAACCGAACCTCAAGTATGGTCGATCGAGCCTCTTAGGTTGTTGAATTTTTACCAAGAGTTAAACTGGGTTAACTTTAATTAAACTTAATCTTTTTCAAAAAATACCATGTGTCCCCAACTGCTATATCTTTTTTTTTTTTTTTTCAAATTCTATATATAGCCCTTCATTTGCAAAAATTAAGCATGGATTAGGATTTGAGATTAGGAAAAATTTTCTGAAAATATCTTTGTCCAAAATCTCTATATATTCATATCTCTTCAATCCTATTGCAAAAATCAACCTCCTATACTCATCTAGTTATTAATCTTGAGAGAAGGTAGTGTTCTTCATAGGCTTTGTATAAGCTAAAGTCTCCCTTGTTTATATTTGATTATGTGTTGATTTTTGGAGAGTTAGCTAATGTTTTTCTCATAATATTTCATTTATAAATATTTGATTGGGAAAACC
This sequence comes from Malania oleifera, assembly GCF_029873635.1. NCBI lineage: Eukaryota > Viridiplantae > Streptophyta > Magnoliopsida > Santalales > Ximeniaceae > Malania > Malania oleifera. Next base: position 84,333,056 of record NC_080425.1, read on the forward strand.
CTTGTGTGGCTTAAGATCTTGCATCCTTATTGCAAGTTTTCATAAGCTTGTTTTGTGTTTTGATGAAAACATTTTTAGCAAGTATAAAAACCCTATTATCTACTATGCTTGATATTTAAGAAATATTATTTGAGATATCCGTTAGGGTTATAGAGAGCTTATGATTAATCACATTACATGCATCCTGGCTTGACGTCAAAAGCCTCACTCTCACATACACACATTGATTAATAACCTGATGAGAGTTACCACATTAGTTAAACAAATCTCACTTGATCTTAATATCCTATCATATGTGAGTGTATTATTTGGTCGATCATATTGGTACACAACTACTTAGTTTAAGAAGAATATTTGGTTGTACGCAAAAATTTGTATTTCATTATTGTATTCCAGGTAAGGGCCTAAAGAGGAAGACTAACCCTGTTGAATAGTCCCAGATTGGCTTAGACTTGGTTAGGAAAGCTAGGTGTACCATCTTGGTAAGGTGTAGGTTGAGGTCAACCCCGTTAATTAACCTGATTATAATCATTGTCGCTCCACCCATTGAGTGAGCATTAGTTGAATCCTTAAGCTTGCGAGCTAGAGGTGGGGATGTAGGTAATATTGGCCAAACCTCGATAACATATTTTGTGTACATTGTTTATATTTTTGCAAGTTATATTTACTGCACATGTATGTTTTATTATGAATGATTGAGTTTATTATTGCATAGACAGACCCTAGGTAGCGTAATACAGTTGATCTGGTTTAACTTAGGAAGTAATTTTTAAATACCTAGGTCACCCCTCCTCTTGGGAATACACCAAAGCCAACAATACAGAAATTTCATTTGTTCAAATAACAATAAAAATTACAAAAAAATAATCAACAGTTGCATCTGATGACTATAGTTCATGCATGGCATCGTGCTGATGTTATAACAGCTGCAAACCCTACAGATTAAGAATCATAAAATAAAAATTAGTATACAAATGGGGAGCATAATGGAGAGCCGACACTCAGTATAATCAGGAGGAAAAATATAGAGAGTGCGCCATACAATAATTTTCAACCCTAAACGAATAACTGAAATGAATGTGAATGACGTACGTATGGATATATACAGTTGCATGCATCAAACAACGTATGTAAACACTTTAACTTGTTCTAAAAACATAATATTTCTAGTGGTGGACAAATGATAATACTTATCCATAGTTAAAAGTAAATGATATGCCATGTATGTTAATATATGCAAATTTAGGGTTTAATGAAATGACTTTTCGTTTAACTTTCACTCATCCTTTAAAAAATATTTTAACATTCATTTTATCATAATTATCTTTGTACATGGTTCTTTTTTGTTTTTTTGAAAAATTTTTAATGAAATTTCGGCAGCATGCCGTCTGGAAATTGGACATTTTCGCATAAAACCTGTACCTAAAACATGTGTTGGCCTAACTGAGCTTTCAAATCTTGTTTTGATGATTAAAAATGAAGGATGTTATGAGTGACTTTATTTCAGGTCTAAGTAGAAGGACACTCATGGTTAATCATAGAAAGTAAGCTAAAAATGAAAGTTAATCAAGTGAAAGCTTCTCAATATATTGAAGCAATGAATGACAAATGAAGAACTTAAAGGTTAAGTCAGACTTAAAGTAAAGACTAAACCTCAAGAGCTTGCAAAACTTAATGATTAAGGAGATCATACTTAGAAGAATGTTTGTAAGTACTTCATATTCATTACTATTTAGATATGTGAAGCTCTTTAGGATAAGAAGACTTAGAAACCATTTCTTCTAACACCCTTGAAAAATGATTTTTAAAGAGTGGTACTTGAGTTTTTCAAAATGAACTAGAGTTTAAAAATAAAAAATGAAAAAGAGAGGACCGGTTAGTCGACTGACCATAACACACCATGTTTGGCTAGTCAACTAACAAGCACAAAGAATAAAAAAAACATCTTTCTACGCGACTAACCATTTTTGAACTGGGATCAGTCAGTCGACTGGCTCCCTGGTCTATCCAGCTAACTAACTATTTTGAACATAGTTGAGTCAGCCGATTGAAAATTTATTAGAATTAATTTTTTGAGAGACAGAATGGTGTCAGCCACCTGTTCAGCCGACTGACTAGTACAAAAATGTCCTAGTTAAGTGAGTCAGCTGACTGACTCTATGGAAATTTTAAATTTCGAACTATATGGGAAGTTTTTCAAAATTGATTCTATGATTTAATATCTTTTGAAAAGTTGCCTATATACTCCATGTTAAATGAGGAAACTTTTCTTCAAGAAGTTTATAAATACCTCTCTTGTTCAATGAAAAAAGACACTCAAGCAATACACAATTTCTACGCTAAAACTCTCATAAAGCTTATACTTACTTGCACTCTTGATAAGGGAAACTCTACGAAATTGCTAGTTGATTGAAAAGCTTTGGTTCTAATTAGCAAATAAGATTTTTATATCAATAAGAAAGAACCATTGGTGACTTCTAAACCTTCAGCTTCATATTTTCTATTTAGTTTTGGTTTTGAAGTACAATTAGTGATTTAACTTGTACAACTTGCTTTGTGTTTGAGAATGTTTTTGTACACAGAGTTTATCTTGTATTCTTGTAGATTGTGACGATTTCAGGATTACTGGATCGTTGGCTAAGTAAGGGGATATCGCTTAGAGAGGTGTTGCTCTAGCCAATTTGAAGGAGTGATCGAGTGAGGGGATATCACTTGGAGAGGCAGGCTCTAACATACTGAAGAAGTGTGTCAATGGTGTTGTTTCGTCTGACAAAGGAACTGGTTTTAGTGAATCCTTTGGTGGTTTCCCAAGGCGGGGGCGTAGACTGGGTATAAGCCAAACCTTGTCAAAACCGTGGTCTCACTCTCTCTTACTCTTTATTTTTAGTATATATATAAACTGTGTAGATGTTTTAAATTCCTTAATCATAAATACTACGTGGGTTTGATATTAAGTAAACTTAAGCTTAATTTATTTTTGGGATTGCGGAAACCGAAAGAGAGTACATTGGTTGATCCATTCTTTGCGAAAATCATAAAGGAGTACATTGAATTGTTAAACACTTAAAGATTTTTTAAACTGAAAGTTTATTTAACGTCTAAACTTTTGGAAAGAGTATTGGATTGCACCTCATTTTAAGAAAGCAAATTCATTAACTACAAGGTTGTAAACAAATACAAGCTGAATCTTCTATCTTAGTTTGGATATTGAGGTTGATTGGAAAATTGATTGGTTTGATTGATTGATTGGTAACTTGTTTGTTTAAATACTTGTGGTTGTGAATTGAAAGTATTTATTTTGTATTTGAATAAATCAACAAGAAGTAAATAATTCATTAAAAGAAGAAAAAGAAGTTAAAGATTCTTAAAAAGTATTAAAGAGAAAATTTTTAAATTCAATTCACCCCCCTCTTGGGACTACACCATAGTTTTCAATTGGTATCAGAATGAGGTTATAAAAAAAATCCTAACAAGTAGTTAGAGAAAGATCGAATGACACACATAGGATTAGCTCCCTTCGGAGAGGGTCAATCCTCAACCCAGTCACTTATCTTTTGTAGTTTGAACTATACTTTTTAGAAACTGTCGCGACGTCCCGGAGCGCGTGTGCCCCTGGCGGCGAAATAAAAAATCAATTTTAATTTTCAAGGAAAAATAGGGAATGTTGGAGTTACCACTAACCTTTTAGTGTGGTTAGAACACATGATTACTACCCCCTTAGGGGTAGAATGGGTCTACGTTATCAGAATTAGGCTCGGGAGTTCGGTTACGCGAGAGGAAGGTACAAGCACCCCCTACGCGCCCGTTCTTATGAACGGTACCTAATTAATTTGAAATTATCCCTAAATTAATCTAATAAGTTTTTAAATTACTCCTTTTTATGAATTTATAAATACACATGAAAAATAAATAAATAAATAAATATAATATATACATATATATTCCCTCAGAGCTTAGGGTACGTGATGCCCGAAGGCTCATACCCCCGCAATAAAATTATAGGGATAAAATCATAAAATTAAGAAAATAAAATAATAAAAATAAAAGAATATTAAATTAATAAAAATATATAGTAGTAAAAATAACACAATATATGATATAAACAAAAATAATAATCACGATAAAAATAATGATAAATATTAATACTCTAATAAGCAATGCTAAAATACTAAAAAAAAATATTAATAATAGAATACATGACTCTATATATATATATACTGAAAAACACTATAGTAAGTAATGAAATATTAATATACTAAATTTACGTAATACTAAACATTTAAAAATAAATAATAATACTAGATATATTAATATACTAAAAAGAGTTGATACTACATATGTTAAGATACTAAGTTTATTAATATATTAAAGATAGTTAATGTTAAATATATTCCGACACTAGAAATAGGTAGCACTAGATATATTAACATACTAAGAATAATTAATACTCAATATATTAAGATACTAAATATATTAATATACTAAAAATAGTTAATACTAAATATAGTAAGATTCTAATAATGATTAATACTAAACATATTAATATACTAAAAATAGTTAATACTAAAAATACTAAGATACTAATAATTAATACTAACTATATTAATATACTAAAAAAAAAATTGATGCTAAACATGTGATTAAAATACTAATTTACTAAATATATAATATCCATTAAACCCTAAATCACTAAATATGTAATAAAAATAAAAATAAAAATAAAAATAAAATACAAAAATGCTAAATATGTAATATTTACCAATATGCTAATATGTGATATACATATAACTAAAATTATTAATTTACATATAATATCAATAAAACACCAAGCTTAAGATCCTAATTTACTAAATATGTAACATTACCTTACTACTAAATATGTAAAAACCCTACCTTGATAATACATCATTTAATATTTATAATAGATACAACAAAAATTTAAAAATTGAATATTAAATCATAAGTTTTAACCATAACAATTTTACAATAATAATAATCACCATTAAATAACATGTGCATTCAAAACACAAGCATGAATATTAATTAAACAAACATTACAAATCTTACAACAATATTATATATGTAGTAAAAATCTAAACTTTAAACAAATTTCTGTAATAAAAACTTTACAATATTAATGTAACAAAAATATAAATATGAATATTAACTATAAAAACAAATATCATGACATTCGAAATCCTACAAGAACATTATTAATTATTTAATATACACAGCCACTGAAAATCTTACCAGTATTATTCATTTAATTCATACACAGATATAACACAAATTTAAACCTTAAATAACAAAACAAACAAAACTTACCATAACAATTTAATACAACACAGTATGTATATACAAGAAAAAAATACCAAAATACGTGCAAGTGTGTGCTTGCTGTATGTGGGAGTGTGTGTGTTTGTGCGGCTTGCCGTGTGTGTGAGTGTGTGCAGAGAGCAGGGAGACTCACAGGGGGTTGCTGTTGGAGGGTGGTCGGAAATCTGGAGATGCTGCAGGGCGGTGACGGCGACGGCGACGAGGAAGACTGGCCGGTGGCCGGAGTGTTGCAGCTGCGGCCGGAGATGACTGAGGATGGATCTGGTGTTGCTGCTGGTTCTGCTGCGGAGGACAGCTTCACGGGAAGCTGGCGGCAGGGAGGCCTGCTAGTTCGGGTTTCAACAGGTTATGGCCGAGAAGCAGGGGAACTCCCGTGGTGCAGTGCTGCGGAGTTGGCGCTGGGTTCAGAGGAGAGTCTCGGGTCTCGGCTGCTGATGTCTGGTAGTGCGGGGGTGGTTATTGCTGGGATGGTGCTCAGGCTGCTGCTGGGAGCTGGCCAGAGCTGGGAGAATGAGAGATGGAAGAGGACGGGAGAGGGGAGAGAGTGACGGAGAGGGGGCGCTGCTGCGTGGAGAGGAGAGGGTAGGTTTTTTCTGTGTTTCTTTGTTTTTGGTCTCCGCCGTGCGCCCCCCTTGCTTTCGTCTTTTCTGTGTGAGTTCCCCGCCTATATAGGCAAAAATAAGGGATGGAGGGGCTAGGGTTTCCGCCTCCATCCTCTTATCTTTTCCTTTTTATTTAGTTATAATAATAATAATAATAATAATAATAACAATAATGGCAATAATAATAATAATAATAGAATAATAATATTAAAAATAATACTAGTGATATTAAAAATAACAGTAGTAATAATGATAATACTAAAATAATGACAATAATATTTAGAAATAACAATAATAATAATAATAATAATAATAATAATAATAATAATAACTATATATATATAATAAAAATAAAAAATAAAAAATAAAATAAAATAAATAATAATAATGGCAATAATAATAATAATAATAATAATAACTATATATATAAAAATAAAAATAAAAAATAAAAAATAAAATAAAATAAATAATAATAATAATAATAATGGTAAATAATAATGAAAATAATTATAGTAAAGTAAAGATAATAAAAAATACTACTAATAAAAATAAAATAATAGTAATAATAATAAAAAAAGTAATAATAATCATAATAATAACAATATAAGGATAATACTAATAATAGAGAAAATAATAGTAATAATAATAATAATAATAATAATAATAATAATAATAATAATAAAGGTAAAGTAATAAATAATAATAATAATAATAATGATAAGAATACTAATGATAATAATAATAATAAAAATAATAATAATATGTAAAAATAATAATTTTCGTTATATTAGGCTTGGGACAAAATGGGGTGTCTACAGAAACATCGTATGAGAATATAATTTCAAACTATGAATTGAAAAGCTTAGGAGGTTGTCACGGATGGTGACCTAATTCCCTTTAAACTAGTAGATGGAAAACAAGTTCCTAAGAAAAAAAATGACATGGCTGAAATTGATCATAAAATGCTTCAAGTTAGTTCTAGTGCTATTGTGCTTTGAATATAAATGAATTCAATAGAGTCATGGCTTGTAAATCAACCAAGGAAATATGGGACAAACTTGAGGTAACCTACGAAGGCACTATAGATGTTAGGGATAATAGAATTGATATGCTTACAAGCGAATAAGAAGCTTTTAAAATGAACCCAGATGAATTTATAACTGACATGTACACTAGGTTCACTCACATAATAAATTTCCTAAATGCCTTAGGAAAAACTTACACTACCTATGAGATGATAAGAAAAGTTCTTAGAGGGGTGCCACCTATATGGGAACCAAAGGCCACTGTAATAGCGGAAGGTAGGAATCTTAAAACCACTTCTTTAGATGAACTAATAGGTTCTCTACTCACATATGAAATGTCAATGAATGAAAGGAATTGTAAAACCAAAGCTCAAGAATCTATAGCATTTAAAGCTTCAAAAGAAAACTCTAGTAGTGAAGAAGAGATGGATGAAGATGAACTAGCCTTCATATCTAAGAAACTTGCAAAAATCCTTAGAAGGAAAAAAAAAATCAAAATAAGAAACCAAAACTCCGAATCAAATGAAGAAAAAATTAGCAAGAAGAAATCAAGAAATAAAATTCCTACATGTTATAACTGCAACAAAGCTAGACATATAAAACTAGAATGTCCACTACTTAAGAAGGATTCCAAAAATAAAAAGGAAATGAAAGCCACTACTTGGGATAATCTAAGTACAAGTAGTTCTGATGATGAATCAAGTGACAAAGAGGTTGCTTATGCATGCTATATGACATGGGATGACGATGAAGAACATTGTTCCTCATCCAAATCGAATAATGAATATGGCAGTGATTCATCTAATGAATCCGATGATGGGAGTATGCCATCTTATGAAGAACTTCAAAATGATTTTTTCAATGTTCATAAGATGTTAGTTAATGTGACTAAACAATACACATCATTGAAAAACAAGAATGAAGGAGTTATGAAAGAGTTAGAAGCTAAAAATCTTGCTAAAAAGGGAAAAAAGATTTGAAAATCAAGAAACTAGAAAGCAAGAATGAAAAATTGATAAAAGAAATAGAAGATCTAAGACTCCAAACTTCTATGGAAATTGAGAAAGACATATATATTTTTGAATTAAAAAGTAAAATCAATAACTTGTCTCTAGAAATAGTGAAATCACAAGTGAATGTTGATGGCAAGAAAGATATAGAGATAAATGATCTCAAAAGACATATTGAAGATAAAGAAAAGATCATTTACAATTTTATTAAAGGGAAAGAAAATTTTGACAAAATAATTGGATCACAAAGAATGTCCCTAAACAAAGAAGGCATATGATTTAATTGAACTGAGAATAAAAGAAAAAAGAATCTCTACATGGGATACTTTACAAAAGCCTCAAAAAATTATGTTAGCACCTCTTCTAATGCCTATACTCATACTATATGCTACCTATGTAAGAAGAAGAGACATATAAAGTTTGAGTGTCCATTAAAGAGGAAAGATGTGAAAATTAAACAAGTTTGGAAAGTAAAAGAAACTTATTTTGTTAAACCATCCATACCCAAGAAAATATGGATACGAAAATAAAAGTCAAGTTCATAAATCAAGGACTCCATAGATGTTAGGTATTCCTTTTAGAAATTAGGAAAGAAACTTAATCACATCTTTTACAAAGATATTGAATCGGTTGAAATGAAAAGATGAGTTTTAAGAAACCTAATGTTGCTTATCATATTAAAACTGATAAAAATTGTTGGCCTTAATCAATGAATGAATCGTACAAGGCTTAAGTTAGAAAACATTAAGATTTGCAAAGCAAATTTTGGAGTTCATATGAAATCAAAAGAAGAGAAAATCTGAAGCAAATTGAGCTTATTGCATAAATATTTTAAAGAAGAGAACTTGACAGAGAAGTGGTTAGCTGACTGACCATATGATCAGCCAACTGACTAAACAACACCTTTAAGGAGAAATGATAGGTCAGCGACTGGACATAAGCTTAGCCAACTGACTGATGGTAATTTTTTTTTTTTAAAACAAGTTTGAAATGAAATACTTGAACAACATAACAAAAATCCAAGCAAAAGTGTAGTACAATACACATGATAATGATAGACTTCATGCTTATCTGATATGTAATATGCTACATGTATATATCTTGAAATTGGTATCTTGAAATCTCTAAAGACGATGAAAATATTAATGATTTATGGCTCACTATATTTTGAAAATCTGAGTATAAAGTTATTGAACATGATTTATAAACATGAATTTTGAAATGACTTGATTAATACTTGACCGTGTATGCTTATGATGAATCACATGGATAAATGAAAAATTGGCATCTAAATAATTTAGTATCTATAAGTAGTGAATAATATGACATCAACATTATTATCTAAAAAGTATATAGGTATCCATGAATATATCAATTGATATTTGAGCAAAACATAATTATGTGCATGTAATGACATTGATAATATTGACATGATATTAGTATTTGATATTAGTATTTATGAGCACATACATGATATGAATCAATATTTGAAGCATGGGATGATAAACTTAAAAGCATAATTGGTATCAAATCTGAATGTATTAAATTCAGCGGAGTATCATGACTCATTACTTGTAGTATGATTTTTTCCCTAATCTTCATGAATTAATGTCAAAAGAGGGAAATACTGATGAATTATGAACAACAAATATGACTTTTGAAGTATTTTTAGCTAATATGAGCATGGTATTAAAAAATTCAAGCATAATATATGTATCAAAAGGAAGGGGGAGAAGTATTTGATATTGAATAATCTTGAACTTGAATGATGCAATGAGCATGATATTGTATGATATTGAAATTGGTTTTAAAACTACAAATATTATTAAGATGATGCTTATTGTAAGGGGGAGTCTTTTTAAATGAGGAAACTTTTCTTTAAAAGTTTATAAATACCTCTCTTGCTTAATGAAAAGAGACGCTTAAGCAATACACAATTTCTGCACTAAAACTCTCCTAAAGCTTATACTTGCTCACACTCTTGCTGGGGGAAACTCAACAAAATTGCTGGTTGATTAAAAAGCTTTGGCTATAATTTGCAACTAAGATTTTTATATCAATAAGAAAGAACCATTGGTGACTTCTAAACCTTAAGCTTTAGATTTTCTATTTAGTTTTGGTTTTGAAGTACGATTAGTAATTTAACTTGTATAACTTGCTCTGCATTTGAGAGTGTTTTTGTACGCAGAGTTTATCTTGTATTCTTGTAGATTGTGACAATTCCAGGATTGCTGGATCGTTGGCTAAGCGAGGGGATATCTCTTAGAGAGGTGCTGCTCTAGTCTATTTGATAGAGTGACCGAGTAAGGGAATATTACTTGGAGAGGCGGGCTCTAACCTATTGAAGGAGTGTGTAAAAGGTGTTGTTCCGCCCAGCAAAGGAACTGGTTTTAGTGAATCCTTTGGTGGTTTGCCAAAGGTGAGGATGTAGGCTGGGTATAAGCTGAACCTCGCAAAAACCATGGTCACACTTTCTCTTACTCTTTATTTTCAGTATATATATAAACTGCATGGATGTTTTAAATTCCTTAATCATAAACACTACGTGGGTTTGATATTAAGTAAACTTAAGCTTAATTTGTTTTTGAGATTGTGGAAACTGAAAGGGAGTACGTTGGTTGATCCATTCTTTACGAAAACCGTAAGGGAGAACGTTGATTGGTGAAACACTCAAAGATTCTTTTAAACTGAAAGTTTATTTAATGTCTAAGCTTTTGGAAAGAGTATTGGATTGCACCTCATTTTAAGAAAATAGGGCTGTAAATAAACACAAACTAAATCTTCTATCTTAGTTTGGATATTGTGGTTGATTGGAAAATTGATTGGTTTGATTGATTGATTGGTAACTTGTTTGTTTAAAGACTTGTGGTTGTGGATTGAAAGTATTTATTCTGTATTTGAATAAATCAACAGGAAGTAAAGAAATCATTAAAAGAAGAAAAATAAGTTAAGGATTCTTGAATAGAATTAAAAAGAAAATTTTTAAATCCAATTCACCTCCCTCTTGGGATTACATCTTAGTTTTTAACATGGTTGTTTTCACAAAATAAAACATTTCAAGCATGCAACAACTTAAATCCACTACCAGCATGCAATTGACAATATACTACATCAGCCATGCTATTGACGTTCAACACAAGCATGTATTCCAATAGTTCAATATACAATTCATATAACATAATACCATCCATCAAGAAAATATTACCAACACTACAAAAAATCAGGGTATTAGTGAAGGATTAAATTCGTCACTAATACTTATAAATTCGTTACTAATAGTATTAGTGACGAATTTATGAGTATTAGTGATAGTTTTAAAATAGTTGTTATATCTACCGTTACTACTAACTTTTAATGACAGATTAAAAATTTTGTCACTAAAATGGAGTATTTGCGATGGATTATAACAATCACTAAAACCCTAATATCGTCACTATAAATTCTAGATCGACTCAGCTCAAATTCGTCACTAATAGTAGGGTATTAGTGAAGGAGTCAAATTCGTCACTAATAGTAGGATGTTAGTGACGAATTATAAATTCTTCACTAATAGTATGGTATTAGTGAAGGATTCAAATTCGTCACTAATAGTAAGGTATTAGTGACAAATTACAAATTCGATACTAATAGTAGGGTATTAGTGAAAGATTTAAATTCGTCATTAATACTTTATTAATAGTGATGAATCTAGAAATTGTCACTTATACCTACTATTAGTGATGAATTTGAATCCTTTACTAATACCCTATTATTAGTGACGAATTTGAACCATTCACTAATAATTAGAAAAATTTAAAAACTTTTAATACTAATTTTTTTAATCATCAATTCTTATAAAAATTTGTAATTACATTTTTGTATACATAACCTAAAACCACAATTACTACAAAATTTGTAAATCATTTAAAATTTCGAATTCAAATACAAATTCAATTAAAATAAAGAAATAATATCTGTTTAGATAACAAAAAAAATTTCAAAATATTCAAAATTCAAATACAAATACTAGTACAAATTCAAATTAAAATAAAAAAATTTCATTTGTTCAAATAACAATAAAAATTATAAAGAAATAATCAAAAGTTGCATCTAACGACTATAGTGCATGCATGCATGACATAATGCTAATGTTATGACAGCCGCGAACCTTACAAATTAAAAGTCATTAAAAAAAATTAGTATACAAATGAAGAGCTGGCGCTCAGTATAATCAGTAAAAATAATTATATAATATCACTACAAAAAAGTAGGTTTTTAGTGACGAAAGTATTAGTGACGGTTTTAAAACTGTCACTAATAGTGTTGTATTAGTCACGGTTTTTAAGAACCGTCACTAATAGTGTAAACATTAATGACGATTTTAGCAGCTATCACTAATACAACACTATTAGTGATGGTTTAGAACCGTTACTAATACGTTCGTCACTAAAAACTGCGCGGTAAATAATTTTCAGTAAATATTAGCGATGATTCTGAGGTATTAGTAATGGACTAAATTCGTCACTAAAAGTTAATTATTAGTGACGATTAACAAACCGTCACTACTAATATTTATGAATATATAAAAAAAATTTAGTTAAGAGTATTAGTGACGGATCTCTAAATCCATTACTAATAATAGTGTTTTAGTAATAGTTTTGAAACTGTCACTACTAGTGTTTTTTGTTTAAAAAATATAAAAAAAAAAAACAGTTAAGGGTATTAGTGATAGATTGGGAGATCCATTACTAATAAGTGGATATTAGTGACGGTTTTGAAACCGTCACTAATAATGTTTTTTATTTAAAAAATATAAAAAAAATTTAGTTAACGGTATAGTGACGGATTGAGAAATCCGTCACTAATAAGAGGGTATTAGTGACGGTTTTGAAACCGTCACTAATAGTGCTTTTATTTAAAAAATATAAAATAAATTTAGTTAAGGGTATTAGTGACAGATTTGCAACCGTCACTAATAAAAAAAATTTAAGTTCAGAGTATTAAAGATGAATTTGTAAATTCGTCACTATTGTCCCTTATTAGTGACGGATTCGACAAACGTCACTAATACTTCCTGTTTTATAAAAATTAAATATTTAAATTCAGGGTATTAGTGGCGAATTTATGAATTTATCACTATTAGTCCTTTATTAGTGACGGAATTGGGAACTGTCACTAATACTTCCTTTTTTTAAAACAAATAAAAAAAATTTCAGTTTAGAGTATTAGTGACAATGTTGTAAATTCGTCACTAATAAGGGACCAATAGTGACGAGTTTTTAGATTCGTCACTAATACTTCCTTTAAAAAAAAAATAAAAAAAATTTAAGTTCAGAATATTATTGACGAATTTATAAATTCGTCACCATTGGTCCCTTATCAGTGACGAATTTTTATATTCATCACTACCAAGCCATTATTAGTGACGAATTGTGGACCATCACTAATGCTATGTTATTTAAAAAAAAATGGACGGAGAATAGTAGTGATGGTTTTGAAACCATCACTAATGCCCAAAAAAATTTTCGCGGGATATTTTCCCACTCTTTCCCTCTTGCTCCAGCTCCTCCTCTTCCTTTCCTACTCCCGCGATCCTCTCTCCCAGTCTCCTGCTGCTCTCGGCCTTGTATGCTTGTTCGCCGAACATCGCTGTTTCGTCGGAGCCCTAGCGGACTGACGGCCAAAAAAGGACCTCCGCCGCAAGCCACCGCCTGCGAGTCTCCGTAGGCCTTCCCTCGGTTCCCCTCTGCCGCAAGCGACCATCTGCGAGTCGCCAAGGTAATCGCCCGATTCCCCTCCATCACAAGTTGTCGCCTGACTCCCCTCTGCCGCAAACCAGTGCCTTTGAGCCGCAAGCCACCGCCAACAAGTTGTTGGAGTCCGTTGCTCTTCTCTGTAAGCTTCTCTTTCTTTGTATCTGTGCATTTGTCAATTTCTGAATTTTTATCAATTTTTGGAGTTTATATCATCAAACGTATATAGATAAATCATTTTATGCCATGTGTTTGGGTCCTAAATTTAAATTTTCATAAGCTTAGATAAAGTTAATATTACATATTTTATGTTATATTTTAATTAAACTCACACAATAAATTCAAAGTTAAAAATTTAAGGAATTCATTATTTGTTGGTCTCAATTATTTGTTTATTGCTTGCAAGTAGGAGTCTAAGGTCATGTCTAATTTGGGAAAAGAGGTGAGAAAGGTTTTGGGATGGAAGATGGGTTACTCTTGTTCGGTAGGTCACCCCAATCGCCTCTCATAAGCCCACAAAATGCGTTTTCCTCTTTCTTGTTCCTGAACAAAGTGATAAAGCTTCAAAGCTGGCTGATTAGTCAGTCAGTTTTTTTAGTTAAATTTAGAATTCAGTATGCGATATCCACCGAGAATAAATAAAACTTTTGTTACATTTGGTTCACAATGCAATGAATTAAAGAATTGAATGACGAACAATAAGGTGCGAACGTATAATTCAGCCACCTTCTTCAAAATAAAACTCAGTAAAGAAGTGCCTTCTGGCAGCTCAAGCAATTGAATGAGAGGGATGCTGCATTATCTGTGAAGAAAGGCCAACAAAAATCAGGAAAATCACAGATAAGCAACAAAAATTACAGCTCAGTGATGTACAGCAATCAAAAATAAGATCCCTTCACTCTTCAAAATTGGGAGAGGCAATTTCAAGCCTGATTTCCACAAAGAACACAATTACAGTGCGTTGAGTTCCCAATAGAATCTCACCTTACCTACTTCTAAAAATTGGGCAAGGAATTTAAAAGCCACTAAAAGATTCGTGTTCAGCAGTAAATGACGACCCATAACGTACTTTTTTCTTTATAAACATGTGAATTCTATCGTACAAGCCAAACATCCAAAAGATTCAACTGCCAGTTGGTACTGGTTGAAACTAAACTGCATAAAAATTTTCTTTTAAATTTTCTTATCTGTGACCTCTGCTGAATTATACTCTAAGATGTGCCATCAACTGAAGAGTTAGGGAGGAATGACAGCATAATTGAACAGTTCAAACAAACAGTAAAAACCCAACTAGCCATTACTCAGTTATAGAAAGTATTGCATTTGTCAGTCTAATACTTGGTGGAATACAGTACCAATCTTATGATTCAGGTCAGGATCTTTGCTTTAACAATACCGGATCAATGACAGTCAAATTAAATTCTAATTAAATCTGTAACCATAATTACAGTCTTAAGGATAGCTAAATTAACTTCTCTCTTAGTGTTCTGTAATGATAGTTAAATTCTTAGCAAAAGAAAAATAGTCAAACAAAATTCTAGGACTTCATTGCATATCAGCCATGTTAACCATCCAAACCTATACATATATCTATTTGCCAAAGCTGCAAACGTTAAATACTAAATATATTGCAATTAATTACACACGGTCCACTTCAATTGCCAAACATCCCAAACATTTCATCGGCACAAGGCCACAGACCACAACAAAACAGTGGTCTTGGGGTTTAGATTTACTCATTGTACCATTCCGGAAGGTGATAAATAGGTGAAGCCAGCAGGCCAGCAGGCCGTCAGAGGCTTACTGGCCGGGAGAGGCCGCTGGCCTGTGCCACCGATGGAGGAGTGAAGGTCGGCTGGTCGTGGGTGGAGAGTGGAGGAGGCTAGGAGCCGAGAGGAAGAAGAGGAGAGGACTGCGTGCGCATTAAGCGGGGAGCCTAGGGCTTCAGCCTACAGCATTTTTTTTTTCTCCAATTTTGTTTTTCGCTTTAACAATTCTGACACACCTCTGGATTCCATTTTTTTTTAAAAGAAAGATGAAGAGGAACATATATTTTTCTTCATTAACTTGGAAAACTTATACGGGAGCGATATTTCAAAATGTATCATGTACTTTTTATTTGTAAGTTTGTTGCATATAAATGAAATTAAATGAACAAGAATGAGATCATATTCATTATTGGATTTTATCATGCTCTTTATTTAAAATTTCATTTTATTCATTTCTTACCTCATTCTATTTTGCAAATCAAACGTATCATCATTAATTTTTTAATTGTTTCCAATTAAAAATTATATGTATATATTTTTTTCTCCTCTAATGTTATGCTTACTCCACTACTATTTGTTATTTTCATTGTTTAATATGGATGCCGCTTTTTTTTTTTTGGTATTAATGTGTTATATTGCTTGAAGCATTCATATATACATATTATTGTTTAGTGTTTTGTGCAATTTTGATATGTTTGGTGCTATTTTAATTTAGAATGCAAATTACTATCTCGATTGACTATTATTTCTTTACATTTTTTTTTTGCTATGCTTTAGTGCTATTTCCACTTGGAATTAGGAAAAACATATTTTATTTCATGTTTCACATTGTATTTAATTGTAGTATTTTGCTTCAAGGTGATGGAATAATGCTATTTTATTGTGTTTAGTTCTATTGCTTGTGAAATTCTACTATTTCTCTATTTATGTTTATATTTCTTGTGCAATTCTACTAGTTTTTAGTATTTTAGCATTTCACTTTGGTACGATATTCCCTTTTTGGATTTAGTAAAAATGAAAGCTATTCTCCATTCTAACTATTTCATATCGAAATTCCTTAAAAAAGGAAATGAGTTTACACCACTTTGAAAAAAAAAATGTCATTTTAAGTCATCCATTGCATTAGATAAGATTGATCGTCCTTACACATATTATTAAAAAACAAATGTATACTTGCAATGCATAGATAATTCTTATATTCCTCAAAAACCAAAGCCTGAAATCGTAGCCCCTTGCATGTTTTTTTTTTTCAACTTCATGTATTCATTGAAGCTTAGACCCGTTCAAGAACGGTTACTATACATTCATTCCTAATCGTACATGTGAGACAAATCAATTGTTATATTTCAATTGATTATTAGTCATACTATGTTGACTAATAATCACTTGAACATGTTAATTATTTGTTTCACTTACGATTAGTAATGTTTGTATTTCAACAATTATTGGATTGTCCAATGTGGACAGTTCAAGAAGTTGTATTTACATTGTTATCATCGTTCACGCTTTATCAATTGTCATTATATATTTCGAGCGCGTCTCTACTTGTATTCTTTGGGTGCATAGTGGGCTGTCGTGACAATTTGTTAGTAATGGAAAACTAGAAAAATTTTCACTTCCTCCATCTCATGTACTTGGAGAGCCATAGAGAGATGCTATCAAAATTTATAACGACTACGACAAAGGAATTTAAGCGATCGATGGCAATGTAAATGCAACATTCCTGAATGGGATAGGATCTGTACCCTTTAGAGTATGATGGTTGATTATAGGATTCACGATGCATGCATGATAAACATTATGAGAATATAATAAACATCATTTACTTGAACATATTATAGGGTAATTAATGAACATGGATAAGAGTTGGATGAATGTTCGGGGTAGGTTTTTGACAGAATACGTGAAAGGGGTACATGATTTCATAGAGTTCCCGTGTCCTCATGCAGACAAAGCCAGTAGAATAAGGTGTCCTTGCAAGAAATGTTAGAACATAATATTCAAACACATTGATTTAGTCCATTCACATTTATTAGACTTTGGAATGGAGAAAAGGTACACAACATGCGTGTTCCACGGTGAAGATTACGCAGTTCAGAGCGATGATGAAAACAATGAAGATGAGGGGACAAATATAGTAGGTGGTAATACCTGTTCGGAAGGGGTAATTGAAATGTTAGGTGACTTGCAAAGGGGGATTGCAATGGACACGGGTGATGGGCCTGTGTTGCGTATTGGTGATGAACCTACTTCAATAGGTATCGTACCTTGCGATGCTAGTACGTTGAATCGACTCGATAAACCATTTGCTAATCTCATGAGAGATGCACGGGTGCCCCTATATCCAAACTGTAAAAATTTCTCAAAATTAGAGTTTCTGATAAAGTTACTTCATGCAAATACAATGCATGGGTTATCTCAGAGTGCATCCAACATGCATTTAAGCCTCATTAAGGCAGCACTGTCTGATGGTGAAACACTTCCCAAGTCTTTTTATGAGGCGAAGACATACATGCGTGAATTGGGTCTCGGTTACCCTCTAATACATGCGTGTAGGTATGATTGTGCACTCTTTCATGGTGAACATGAAAATACGAATGAGTGCCCAGAATGTGGTGAACCGAGGTATACAACTAATGCTCTCATCATCTCATAACGTTCATGTCCAAATGCCTGGATGAATAACAATGCTACACTGAACACAATACTATCCACTATTCTCTGCTATTTTTATTTTGAATTTAATATATGGTTACATGTATTATTGTCGTGAATATGCTACATGATTACATGTTAGTCTAGATTGCCTCCTGCATGGTGGATGCAGTTGATGTGTATTGCATGCTGGTAGTGGATATAGGTTCTCGTGTGCCTTCAACTTCTTGTAAATGATCCATTTGAACCTATCAGGTGCAGGTTTTATGGGAAAACGTCCAATTTACAGACGGCATGCTGTCGAAATTGCGTTAAAATTTTTTCAAAGAAAAAGAAAAGATAGGCTTAGTTTAATGTTAAAATATTTTTGAAAGGATGAGTGAAACTTAGGAATCATAATAAATGAGACAATGTAGACTTAGTTCATTTAGAATAGACATTCATTTATATGTTTTTGGTCCGATAAGCTTAAAACATTCATTGTCGTGCCGAAATCATTGAAAATATTATATACACTTGGTTGAGGATTTGAAAATTTGAAAAAGGCATAAGTTGAATATATACATAACTCATAGGGAGCATCATTTTCATAATTATTTTAATTAAATGCTCTCATCATCTCATAAAGTTCATGTCCAAATGCCTGGATGAATAACAATACTACACTGAACCCAATACTATCCACTGTTCTCTACTATTTATATTCTAAAATTTAATATATGGTTATATGTATTACTATCGTGAATATACTACATGATTGCATGCTAGTCTAGATTGCCTCCTGCATGACAGATGCAGTTGATGTGTATTGCATGCTGGTAGTGGATATAGGTTCTCGTGTGCCTTCAACTTCTTATAAATGATCTATTTGAACCTATTAGGTGTAGGTTTTATGGGAAAACATCCAATTTACAGACGGCATGCTACCGAAATTGCGTTAAAATTTTTCCAAACAAAAAGAAAAGATAGGCTTAGTTTAATGTTAAAATATTTTTGAAAGGATGAGTGAAACTTAGGAATCATAATAAATGAGGCAATGTAGACTTAGTTCATTTAGAACAGACATTCATTTATATGTTTTTGGTTTGGTAAGCTTAAAGAATTCATTGTCGTGCCGAAATCATTAAAAATATTATTTATACTTGGCTGAGGATTTGAAAATTTGAAAAAGACATAAGTTGAATATATACATAACTCACAAGGAGCATCATTTTCATAATTATTTAAAAAGGGCATAATTAGGGAATCGTATGGACATATGGGTTGCAATGTCACTGTAGAAAAGAACAAAAAAAAAGTGAAAAAAATGATCCATGCACGAGATCACCAATGAAAGCACCTAGGGCATATTTTATTTTCCATGATTTTTTCACCTACCAAACAAATGACCAATTTCATGTCCAATTTTACTTAGTTCTAATATTTTCTCATTAAGACTTGAAAAGATACACACTTGCTCATGCCAGTTCATGACATTTTTCTCCATGAATTTTCCCATTTCCCTCCTCTGCAAACCCCACAATCACTGTTTAGAGTTTTATTTCAAGTAGAGCAATAATGCTTGTCTACGAAATAGTAAAGCATGCTAATTAGACAAGTGTCCCCGGTTGGATTTATTCGCTGCATCCTCTTTCCCACGCAATGCTAATACCTTATTGAGTCATTGAGCAAATCCCCCATAAACTAATATCATGTTGCGTTACAGAGCATACATTTTACATCTTAAGTTTAGATTTAAATATACTTTAATAAATTTCAATATAATTTTATGCTCCTCCTGTTTCGAGACACTTTGGACTTGAATTTACATTGAATTTAAATAAAATGTAATATTAAATTGTATTAAAATTTATCCAAGTCCATTCAAAATGTTCGAAATCTATGCTCTTGAATGCAACGTTACATTTTTCATTATTGATATTACTACCGTACAAATTATGTAATATGCATGATTATGAAGTCTTTGCCAATTTATTATATCATATAATTATTTTTCCTGATTATATTTAGCGTCAACTCTCCTTGATTTGGTATACTAATTTTTTTTTAATGACTCTTAATTTGTAGGATTCGCGGCTGTCATAACATCAGCATGATGTCATGCATGCATGCACTCCAGTCGTCAGATGCAACTTTTGACTATTTCTTTATAATTTTTATTATTATTTGAACAAATGGAGTTTTTGTATTTTAATTTGAATTTGTATTACTATTTGTATTTTAATTTTGAATATTTTTAAATAATTTTTGTTATCTGAACAAATGTTATTTCTTCATTTTAATTGAATTTGTATTTAAATTCGAAATTTTGAATGATTTACATTTTATAGTAATTATGGTTTCAGCTTATATATTCGAAAATGTAATTATAGATTTTTATATAAGAATTCATGATTAAATAAAATTAGTATAAAATGTTATTTAATTGTACTAATTATTAGTGAATGATTCAAATTCGTCACTAATACCGCTACTATTAGTGACGAATTTCTGATTGGTCACTAATACCCTACTAGTAGTGACGAATTTCTAATTCGTCAATAATATCATACTAGTAGTGATGAATATCTAAGTCATCACTAATACCCCCACTATTAGCGACGAATTTCTATTTCGTCACTAATACCCCTACTATTAGTGAAGAATTTGAGTTGAGCCGTTATATACTATATAGTGATGGTATTAGGGTTTTAGTGACAGATTTTATCCATCACTAATACTCCATTATTAGTGATGAATTTATGATTATTAGTGATGGATAAAATCCGTCACTAATATCCTGATTTTTTTTAGTGATATAATAAATTCGCAAAGATTTCATAACCATTCATATTACACAATTTGTATAGTAGTAATATCAATAATGAAAAAAATAATGTCAGTATTTAAAGCTAAACACTGAGTTCACATATTTCCATTGAGTTGCACACTTGAAAGGTAGCCTATAAAGTCGAAGGGATGAAAGGGTCTTTGAATAACTATGAGAAGATACACACACAACTATACTTGCAACTACTTATATATATTAAGTGTAATTACCTTTTAATTTTTTGAAAGGTAAAACCGAGTCAATTCATTAATAAACAAAGCTCAAGTCAGAGGTCTGAGGATACAAAAGTGCAAGAAGACCCAAAATAGGAAATTAACAAGGCAATAAAAACAGTGAGCAACCAACAAATTAACAAAAAAACCGAAGAGAACATCAATAAAATAAAATGCTAAAGTAGCTGAATCAGCCACCCAGAATTTGATATTGTTCATTAACCATACGTGTAATTATTATCTTAATATTGAGACACCTTTAGTTATGGAGGTTGTTTTATCTTTTTTTTTTTTTTTATGATAGTGTTTAAAGTCTTTTAGGCATATTTAGTCATGAAAATTATTTTATAATTTTTCTATGATGGTGTTTAAGACCTTTCAAATAGTTGATTAATTTTTTAGGACACGAGGTTAGTCTGTCCTTCTATCCTAAGCTCCAATTAAATAAATTTAAGTCTAATATTTGAGTCCTCTGTTGCCCTTTTAATGAGCTTAGGTGCTTACGAGCAGGTAACATGAATCCTTTGTCATCCTTCTTTGCCGTACTCAGGAGCAGAAAAGTAGCATTGGTGGGTCTTCAATTCGTTTGAATTTATGCCTAAGAAATTATAGAAGGAAAATGAAACAATTTTTGTTGATAGCTGGATTAGTGTTCTTACAATGGGCATTTAGGCTATGTGTTT
Organism: Malania oleifera; assembly: GCF_029873635.1. NCBI lineage: Eukaryota > Viridiplantae > Streptophyta > Magnoliopsida > Santalales > Ximeniaceae > Malania > Malania oleifera. Next base: position 84,354,911 of record NC_080425.1, read on the forward strand.
AACGGTAAAAGTGATCATTGTAATGTATATTATACAAGTTTGGTCACTGTTATGTACAAATGGCTGATACAGGGCAAGGGTCTCAACCAGAATGGAATGAGATTTTGTATTCACCATGACTGGTGAGGTCTCCGAACTCAGGATGAAGATCATGGACAATGATAGTGCTACTCAAGATGATTTTGTGGGAGAAGTAACGTGAGTTGCAATTTATTATCAGTTGTTTCTTTTTTTTTTTTCTTTTTCATTTTATTATTTTCTCAAAGTACTGACTTGGTTGCATCCTACCTTTTTATGCATTATACCTGCTGCTTGGCTTTTCACTTGTGAATATGGGATTCAAAGATTGTGAACCATGGTTGTTTGCACATTGCCCCTTGATCAGTGCACTACCTTAAATTTTTCATACCATCTGATGTTTCAGTACAGTTGCTAAGATTACTTTGACTAAAGATGTTTAGAAAGGGGACTATTTAATGAAATCACATAATGACTGTTCTTTAGATTTTTCATTGCCTTCAATTTTAGAAAATACAAATAGTATAGGGGAGAGATCACATTGTCCAAACCATAAATGTCCTTATTGTAAAATGCATTGTAGCCATTCAGTTTCAATGGGAGTTTTATATCTCCCATGAGTATTATTTTTGTTAGCCTCTATGATTCTTGGCTAGTCATTGTAGGAACTAAACAATAAATAAGCCTCTAACACTTGGCTTAAACATGTTCATTTGCCTTGGTGTACAAGTGTAATAAGTTACTTGCAGTGTGTTTTTGCCAAATTTCGCCTATACTTGCTTGGCTTAAACATGTTCATTTGGCTTGTGCCAAATTTTGCCTATTTTTGCTTGCATTTTGTTTAAGTGATATAGGAAAAAGTTTTGTTAGTACAAAGGACTTGAAGCCATTAGTTGGTTTTGGGAGTCTATTCAATGGGGCGAAAAAAAAAAAAAAAAAGATGATGAAGGAAAAGCCTCCAAGCTAGAAGACCCCCACTTCAAGACGTTGCCAAGGAGTCTCGTTGGGATGTGGATTTCAAAATGATGAAGAGTCGTAGGAGAAATATACAGAAATGTCTTATCAAACTTTGTCATATATTTGTTTGATCAAATCGATGAACAAAGTCTCTTGTCTTTGTTATCAAAGTTATGATTGATGTCTTAAGAGAATAATGATTATATTATGATCAAATGAGGGGTGATCATCTTTGGCCGACTAGTATTCCTAAAAAAATAAAATGGACGAAACAATGATTTACCATTTGTTAACCAAGTTGAGCCTAAACCAATTTTTTCTTAAAATTCAGTTCATCGAAAATTCAACCTAGGTTTGGGTCTCCTAGTGTTTGACAAATCATTTGAGGCAATGGTCACTACCAAAATGATGACAAGCCATTTTTCTACAACTCAAAAGAAAGTCAAAGAAGAAATCCCTTGCAAGCCCTTTTTGAGCCTGAAAAGTTTAATTTTTAATTAACCCATCAAAGGACCACACCCCACACTCAGGCATTTTTTTTTTTTTTTTTAAATCAGTCCTAAATGGAATTCAAATGAAAATGAAGTTAAAATTCTTTCTTAAAAGGAAAAGCAAAAGTTGCGGTGAAGGAAGAAAAAGAAGATGAAAAAGCAAAAGAGAAAAAAAAAAGAAAAAAAGATAAAGAAGAAAGAAAAGAAAGAAGAAAGAAAAATATGGGACATGATTCATATGTGATCTTTGACTAGCAAATACCTATGATGAGATTGATAAATTTTGAGCCTTATTTAAATCTTTCTTTCTTTAACCCATACCCTTAGCCTACATTACGGTCCAAATGACAGTCCTGACCAGATTGGTATACATTGTTGTTTCAAATGATTTATCAGACTCAATGTTGAGTCTGAATTATGTAATGACCTGATCTTGATATGGTACATAGGCAACTTGTTCAAATGACAAGTTCGGTCAATACTTTGCAAATGCTTTGCTGCAAACTAGAGCAGAAGATATCATTTAGGGAAGGGATTTTTGAGACTAGTTTCCTTGTTCTTGTTGAAACCTGAATCCTTAACCTACATTTCGTCCTGTGTCTTAAAGTCTACGCTGAGATTGGAATATTGATTAGACTACTTAATAAGACACTAGTTCTAATCCAAGACAGGAAACTTGAAATAAGTCATGGAATATAGTGCAAGAAAGAATCTCTAAATGGTGATATAGTGAAGGAGTTATGGTTAAGAGGCTGATATAAAAAAATAAATAAAAGGAAGGTTTGGCCATTCATATGATTATCTAAGCTAGTAGCAAATTTACATAAGTGTCAAAGTATTGGTAAAATTGTTTCCTATTAAACAAGCACAGAAAGTCTAGCAAAAACAAGAAAGTTTGTGCATTCCATTCACATCTTTAATGAGATTGAGTTATCTGATTGCATATTTATTTATTTAAATTTCAAATTGATTTTAAAATATTAAGGATGCAATCCAAAGAAGGTCCTTTTTGAGAAAACACAAGATAGACAAGATCAGTCAAAAATGAATATACTGGGGTAGATGTCATGCCGAGTTTTAAGGGAACCAATTCAGGGGCATCCATGTCAGATTGGATTTCGAAAATATGGCCAAGATCAAAGTGGTTTATTGATTACAGGCACGTTGGAGAAATAATTTTCACGCATCATCGCATATTTCATGCACTACATTTTTTAAAAAAAAAAAAAGAAAAAGAAAAATGCATACATATCCCTATGATCTAGCATCATAAGTAATAGCATACATGTATATCATGCAACATGCGTCATTGTCATGCAATATACATACATATCATGCTACGTGTGTAGATACCCTATTTTTGCCATAACCAAATGGAACAAGGGGTCCTTTCTCATTGTATTATTATTATTATTATTATTATTATCTTATTTTTATTATTATTATTATTATTATTATTATTATTATCACTATTATATTATTATTATTATTGTTAACTATTTTTCTATATTGATATAAGTAATTTATTATTATTACTATTATTTTATTATTATTATTTATTTTCCTATATTGATATAAGTAATTTATTATTATTACTATTATTATATTATTATTATTTTCCTATATTGTTATAAGTAACTTATTATTATCACTATTATTTATTTATTTATTTATTTATTATTATTATTATTATTATTATTATTTTTATTAACATTATTATTATTTGGCTATTATTATTAATTTTTATTACTCTTGCTATTATTATCATTTATTATTATCTTTATTTCTATATTCACTTTATTATTATTTTTACCTTATTATTATTATTATTATTATTTCCATATTAGTAATTATACTCATATATATTATTTCCATAAAGGTATAAAAGAAAAAATATAATAAAAATACAATAAACCAAAAAAGGAAAAGAGAGGACTTAGGGTTTCTAAATTTTTTTTATAAAAGGACCCTTTTCTTCTCTCCCAGAACACACAGCCGGGGGCGCAGCGCACAACCATTCAAAAAAAAAAAAACCTGCACACTGCCTAACCTGCAAACAGCCATGAGCACTGTTCACGGCCACCTCTCCACAAGTTCCCATTCCGGCATCCACCCGCACCACTTCACGATACCATCGCCCCCACGTTCATAGCCCCCTAGTCATCTCCCTCCCTCGCTGCCATCATTCTTAACTCCCACGGCCCGCCTCCCACCCAACTCCGACAGAACCACTCCACTATACCACGACCACCTTGCTCTGGCAGCCCCCGCAGCAACCTAGCTCCGGCGGCGAAGCTCCCAGCCGCTTCTCAGCCGGCTCCTACTCCCGGGCAGCAGTCATACGGCTTCACGGCACAACGGCGCCGTTGACTCTCGACGCCATTGCCGCCACCGTCACACCAGCCTCCGGCCACGGACAGCAACCCAGCAACCGTCGTCGTCATCGTCAGTCCCACCACTCGCCGTTTCCGCCGTCACCGCCTCGTTGCCCATCCTCCGGCCACTTGCTTCCTCTCCGCCAGTCCACTGTAAATCTGCGGTAAAGCTCTCTGCACAACTCTACACACAGTGAACGCACACACACGCACTCACACAGCACACACATGTTTTTATTTTATTTTATTTTATTGTACATGCTTGTGTATTATATTCTGAGATACTGAAGGTTCTTTACTTTTGCAGGCATATATATATATACACATATGTGTGTGTGTGTGTGTGTGTTAGTATTATTTTTTTAAAGTTTAAGTTTTTAAATTTTGTTTTCTTTTTTTCTGTTCTTCTTTTATTTGCATGTGAGTATACTAATATAATATTTGTTATGGTATTTAGTGTGTGTATATTAATATGATATTTTTTAGTAATATTTAATTAATATAAGTGCTATGTATATATATATGTATATTAATATACTATTTGTTGTAATATTTAGTTAACATTTGTATATAGGCTATGTATACATGTATATTAATATATTATTTGTTGTAATATTTAGGTAATATTTATATCTATGCTATGTATGTGTGTATATTAGTACATTGTTTGTTGTAGCATTTAATTAATAATTGTATCTATGTTATTGTTGTATACTATCTTGTGGTATGTTATTTTAGTATATATTGTGTATTTAGGGTTTAAATTATTACATGTTGTATCTAGGGTTTTAATGGTATATTTAGGGTTTTGTTCATCATATGCTTCATTTAGGGTTCGATTGATCTCTCATATTTTCATGATATATTAATGGTAAGGTTTTAAAATTATGTCCATAATTATTACCGCGTGTTTTATTTGTTAACTCTAGGGTTTAAATTGCTTCCATAATATTACTTGTGTGATAGTTTCCATTATTATATATAGCGATTAAAGCATATGGGTGACTGTATATATTCAAATGTTTAGGAACCGATGATGATAGCATCAGGGGATAGACATATGTATTTCGTGGGTTTATCATGGAGGGTCTTGTTGTACTTCATGCAAGGATGAGGTAGAGAACTAGATCAGAAGAGAGATTCTCAAGTCAAACATTGGGGCTGAGTATGATGGTTTTGTTCAAGGAGTGTTGTGAGTAGGGCAGATCATATGTTTGCAAGATACTTATTGGTGAAATTAGTGAGTATGACACATTTCTCGTGTGACTGATCGCCAAAGGTATCACTAGATGGGAAAGTTACAAGTGAATGGTGAGAAGGTTTTGCGATAGACTACTCGGTTGTGAGTGGATGTCCACTGGTGCAATATTCTAGTGATGGAGGATCTAGGCTTGGTATTATGTTCATACAGTACACTTTTCTAAGGTATAAGAAAGGTGGGTTCAAGCTGAGTGATCCTATGGCAAACGAAGGAGTGATCGAGGACATTACTTTTTTTAATGAAGTTATGGAGCAACGTACTCAGGTAAAGGAAGAGAAACAATTGTCAAAAAATTGTGGCAATAGCAATCATGTCATTTAGGTGGAGTTAGGGACTTAGGGTAGAAATGCGAGGAGTTCTATCTTGGGTCAATAGTATCACTGTATGAATGTGCGTGTGATGCAGATGGAGCTACAAACTCAGGGTAGAGATGGCATTGGTCATATTGCATGGAGTTTAGCTTGTGTTAGAAAAGGTGTATTCCCAAGAGAGGGAGGGGGGGTGAATTGGAATTTAAAACTTTTTCTCCTAGGTTAATCTATCCAACAACAGTATATACACAACCTAGGGTCAGTCTATTCAATTTCCAAATGCGTAGATAAATATAATGTGGAAATTAAGTCATACGCATCATTCACCCATAACATACATGTGCTGTAAATATAAAGTGCGCAAATGTAAATGAACACACGATATGTTACCGGGGTTCGGCCAACTGTGCCTACGTCCCCGCCTTTAGCTCGCAAGTTAAGGGATTCCACTAAAGGCTCACTTAAGGGTAGAGCGACACCTTTTACAACCAGGTCAAATTAACATAGGGCTGACCTCAACCTTAACCAGGTAAATTAGCAGGGCTGACCTCAACCTACACGCCTTAACAGGACGACGCACCTAACTTTCCTAACCGGGCCTAAGCCAATCCGGGACTATTCCAGGGCTAGTCTCCCTCTTCAGGCCCGTGCCTGGAAATACAACCAAAGTGTATTACAATCAAATGGTACAGTGATTGTGCTTTCGTGTAAAGCAGATATGTACCCAGATGCGCGCAATAACATATACCACAATATGATTCAATATGTAAGCTCAATGTGGTCTAAATGGTTCGACTCTCAAATGTATTTTCTATCAGTGTAATGCGTATGTGAGAGTGACAAACAAACAGTCTTTGTATCACAAGATATGTTCAATAAATAAGTTCACACAAAGATGTCTAATCTCAAGTGATTACGCGTCAAAACTGCGTAATTGGACATCTTAACCCGGGCTTTACGGTTTATATTTTTAGTTAAATGTCCAAAATTATTCAATATTTTAATAAAGTGCCAAAATCATCATTCTTGAACTTTATTGCACTATTTATGAAATTTTGGTAATTTTTTGTTGCCGGAAAAATCTCGGAAACCAAAATTGACACCTGTTCGTATTTTGTGCATAACTTTTCCGTCCAAACTCTGATTGAGACGATTCAAATTTCTGGAGAAAGAGAAAAGGATTATATACAACTTTCATGTTTTGAGTTTTGTGACAAACGAGCTCTAGAAGAGTCAGATTTACGATGAACAGAGAATGAAAAAAATAAAAAAAAATATAACAATTCGGGTTGGGTCAAGTTTGCCAGGTCAGCTCCAATTGGGTCAGGTTGAGCCATCCAGGTCGTGGGTCTAGGGCAAGCCTCCCCTCTTCTTTATTTAAATTTCCCATTCTCCTTCTTTTCCCCTGTTGGGCGCTGCCCCCAACCGAGAACCCCCTTGCTCTTCTTCTTCTTCTCCTTCTTCTTCTTCGTCCTTCCCTTTGTCTTGCTCCTTCCCCTCTCTTTCCCTTTCTATTTACCTTGCTTTATTCTCGTCTTTTCTTTCTCTCTTTTTCTATTTTTATTTCTCTTTCGCTAAGCCCAACTCCTCTGATCAGAACACCACCAGCCCCTTCATCTGTTGCAGCAGCTCTGCACATCCAGCGACTTCACAACACAGCAGCAGCCGCGGCGTCCCTCTGCACCAGCTGAGCACAGCCCCTGCCCAGCCCCTCTGCAACTCCGGCCATCTGCAGCAACACTCCAGCCCAGCCTCTCCTCTTCTTCCATGCTACAGAGCCGTGCACCATCATCAGCAGCAAGAGCTCCACGAGCATAAGCAGCAGCAGCAGAGACTTGAAGACCCGAGAAGCAACTCCACAGCTGCTGGTTCTGCTGCTGCTATTCCAGCAGCTTTCATGGCTGCCTATCTCTCTCTCCCTCTATTTTATTTTAGTTTATTATTTGTTTTGTTGTTCCTATTTCTTCCATTCTCCTTCAATGTTTAGTTGTTTTTTTATTCCAAGTAAAGTTTAAGTCAAATTGTTATTGTTTAGGGAATTTAAATTCTTTGTTTTATTGAGTATTATGTTTCCATTAAGGTTATTTTTTGTTGGTTTTGTTTTTATGTTTGAGTATGTTAAGTTTGATTTCTTGAATAAAATACAAAAAGGAAAAAAAATTGTCTTTATTTTAGAAAGTAATTTAGTTGCATTTCTTTCGTAAAATTTGATTTTTGATTGAAGTTCGGTTTAATTTAGGTTCGATTTTTATTAGAGTTTATGTTTTTATTTATCGTATTCTGTTATCGGTTAAATCATTAATAGTTTATTTAGTTCGAGTTTTTAATTCGTGTTAAAGGTCCGGTTTTTATTGCGCGTGTGTGTGTTTGGTTTAGCTTCTATTGTGTGTTTTTAATTCCATGTTCTAGGTTACCATCCTTAATTAATGCGTGCTTTGATGTTTCCTTGAGTAGGTTAGGGTTTCTCGTTTTTATTCTTTAGTTCAATACATGTTAGTTTTAGGACTTTAATTTGCGTGCTATTTAATTTGTTAAAAGTAAAATCAAATAATTTTGAAAATCCTGAATCTGAACCGAGTTCAGTACCTTTTTAATTTTGATTGGACGAATGTAAATTTTGAGATTAAAACGCATTCCCTGAGGAGACGATCTAGCCCTTGGGCTTAATATTACACGACGTAACTCCTATACTTGGGATAGCTTTCGAGCTACTCATTTTTCGAGTGAGTCATCAAGTATTTCAATCAGCAGGATATTTCAAGCATGTGAATATCAAATGAAATATGAGCTCGGTTTGCAAAAGATGCGTAATCTTTGTCTTTAGCAAATAATATATAAGTGAAAGAATATTGCAACAAAAACCACTATCTCATAAACAAATATCTCTTCAAATATATTTATCAATACAAAGCACACTAGATATTTAAAAATGATTTTGAAAAGATTTTGCAAACAAAATACTATAAAATCTTCTCAGGATATTGCAATGAAGGTGTAAGCTTAGAAGATCTAACAAGGTCTTCTTAGGATAGACTTATCAACAAAGTCCCTTAAGAATCCTTAGGTTTTGCTTTCTAATAAAATCGTGCCAAGCAAACAAAATAAGGAGAGCAAACCTATTCAAACACACTCAATCCACTTACAAATGATGTAGGCAATGATAGAAGGCAAGCTTGAGTGAATGAGGCCCAAAAATGAGTAAAATAGGGTTTTTTATTTTTCAGAGAATTCTTCCCTAATTAAAGTGGCTAATCTCTATTAATTTTCTCAAATGAACTCATATATATAGACATGGGAGAAAATATGACCGTTGGGAACCTATTGGGTATTATTAAGAAAGTTTAATGATGTTTAAAGCATTTTGACCCTGTTTAAAAAATATTAACTGCGGTAAAAAATCAGGGCAACCTGAGAGGTCCGGTCGACCACAAATGTCTTGGTCGACCAGGACTCAAGTGGTACGGTTGACCAGTGGTATATTGAACTTAGTGGTCGGTTGACCGGGGCAAGGCGATTTTCTAAATTTTTGAGGTTCGGTCGACCAGGCCATTTTGAACTGGCTGGTTCGGTCGACCAGACTGCTGGGAATTCTCTCGAGGACTCTCCGATCGACCAGGTAGTTGGAGTACAAAAGTGGTCGGTCGACCGGGAGGTCAAAATGTTGATTCCCAGGTGGTTCGGTCGACCGGGGTCAAATGAACTGTAAGGGCTCGGTCGACCAGGGTCTTGGTTAACAGTTGACCCGGACTGTTTTCGGTCGACCAGGCCAAAATGTACTGGCTTGGCTGGTTGACCGAAAGTGCATCATGTGTGCATTTCGGTCTTGTTTTGAAACAAACAAGCCCTATTCAAGTGCCTAACAAACATATGTGTACATGTGTGTGTCTTAGGGTCACTTGGGTCCAAAATAGAGACACCGAAAAAGTCTGATGTCGGTCGACCACCCTAAGGTCTTTCTAAGGTCCTTTCTTATTCATGGTTTGTTTGAGCTTACGTAGTAAATCATACATGTAATGTGTGTGAGCTTATTACAAACCAAGTACCTACTTACTATTACAGACCAATTAAATATATTACAATATGGAATAAAACTTTGGTCTTCGGGCTTTACTTGACTTTGTGCACATCTTTATTTTAACATTCTTGATTCTTACACAAAGACTCAGACACTCATTATATACAATGAGTATTTGTCATAATGAAAACCGGGCGTGACCAATAAGGTCAACAGCTTGGGAGACCAGCAGAATCACGGGGGGCCCATGTTCATTATCAGATCACCACTTAGGTATAAATTTGATATTTTAGTATTTCATGTATTCATTATTACCAGTAGCAAGGTTTCTACTATTTTTCAAGTTGCAATGCATGGCAAAGGGAAAAATAGAAGGATAAGTGTTATGGTGTAGAAAATGGAGGTATTGCATATGTACCAGGTATGTGAGTTGGTGAGGCATCCAGTGTGGATAAGGGTGATAGGATGTAGTGAAGTGATGTATCTATTTTGTGTGAATGACATGTTACTGGCTAGAAAAGCTTTAACTAAGGCTAATCAGTTGGGAACCCTATTGAAATTTTTTGACATATATGTGTTGAGTGGGGCCAAGATGGGTCTTGGTTTTCTGATTCACATGTACATAACTGCAGGGAGATTAGAATTATCTCATGGTGGTTTTGTGGACATAGCTATAGGGAGATCAGAGTTATCTCAGGGTGGCTTTATGGATGGAACTGCAAGGAGACTTTGTTTGATGTCTCAAGGGGGTTCTATGGATAATCAATATGGAATGTCTACCTTTTGGAACTCAAGAATGGGCTGTGATGTTCGAGATATGCCAAAGGTTCCCCATGATTGTGTAATGGGGTTTTTCGACAGGCAATAAAGTGGACTATTAGTTGTAAGTTTTGTTGAAGACTATATAGGAGGTTTTGGTGATATAAGGCTTGCAGCAGCTTTTGTGTTTACTATTGTGGGATGGTCTTATTGGAAGTGTAAGGTAAAGTCTTTAGGTGTTGCATCTACAACTGTAACAGGGTTGATGAGACCAGTTGAATCTGCCATATGCAAGTTCAAGAGATATTGCTTGGGCTTGGTGTTTGTATCCAAGTGCTAGAAGGGAGTCAAACCCTATCAAAAGTTCTAAGGTCAAGGTGGAGCAATCAGATATGTTTTTTAAGTTCTCCTAAGGGGCGTATAATCTCCAAGTTGGAGATTGTTGTGTTTTTGTGGCTTTTATACTTGGTGGAGTTCATAAAAAAAAAAAAAAAAGGGGAGAAAAACATATGTGTGAAGTCATTAGTGATGTGCAGCAGGCACTATAACCATTAGGACACAAAGTGTATTATTAAATTTATTTTAAAAATGTTTAGGAAAATTAACCCTATTTAATCGTCTTAACCGTAGTAAAAATATCAAACAACCTGAGAGTTTCGAGTGGCTGACCCACGGTTCAGTCGCCTGAATAGACTCAATGGAAAAAGTGGTTTTTCAAAGTTTGGGTGCCCGAGTCAAGGTTCAGTTGGCCGAACCAAAGCGATTTCCATTTTGTCCACATTTTGGTTGCTTGGTTAGAAGTTCGGTTAACCAAACTCATGTGTTCGGTCACCCGAGGCTCTTTTAAACGTATATGTTTGGGCTGCCGAGTTGTTGGGAAAAGTCAGATTTATGGTTCGGTCGCCCGAGGAAGATGTGGTCATTTCAGTTCGGCCGCCTGAAACCAAGTGAACAATTTGACCGTTCAATGGTTCGGTCGCTTGAAGTGTTTTACATACTAAGGGTTTGGTCTACCGAACACTGGTCAACACTTTGACCTATCCATGGTTCGGGCGCCTGATGTGTTTTGAATACTAAGGGTTTGGTTGCCCGAAACCATAGGATTTTGCACATTTTAAGTTCAATTTAAAAAAATAAGATTCCCCAAATAATATATATGATAGTGGGGACTATTCTAAGTGTAAGTGTAAGGACCTAGGATCTTTTCTAAGGCTTTTTAAAGTACACCTAAAAACCTAGCGTCGATCGACCTTCGGTCGATTGAAGTCAGCCCTAAAGTCATTTGATTAATCTATGGTCTGTCTACGACATTTTTGAGCTTACAGATTCTACATGCATGATATGCAGATTATTACATACCCAACTGAATAAATAAAAAAAAAAATACAACACTTAAAAGCAATAAGGGTCTTCATATTTTTTCGGGTCTCCGGGTGCCATCATATGATATTGTCAATGAAAACCTACACAACAACTTGGCAGACATTAAATACCTAAGTATTTGTCATAATCAAAATATGGTATGACTCGTAGGGTCCACATCCCACCTCATACATCTTTTTATTACATATTTCATCATTGGGATCACCATCCCTGAGTATCGATATCCTCCGGGATGTGTTGGCTAGGTTGGATTTGTTTCTCCTTTTGGTGACCATAAATCCAAAGAACTTCCTCAAGGAGACTTTAAATGCACATTTTGCATAGTCGAGATATCAACCTTTCGAATGAGATGTTGAACTATATTTTTGAGATCTTGACAATAGTTAGTTTTGTGGAGATGATCTCCATGGAATAAAAATGCCACTTATGTTCCTTGTTGTGATATAAACCTTCAATTTCCTAGGCCAACGAATCTAGTTATTGTTGTTTTTTGTATTAGGCAATAGAATATCGACGACCTAGGCATAGTTGAATTGAAAGTGTGTCGTTTGAGTAATTTGCCTTTTGGTTTTCTTTCCTTCTCTTTTGTTAGTGGTTATACCATATACAGGAGGCATGGTCATCCAACCTCTCCTTTCTCTTCCCAATCTCACATTATCTTTTTTTTTTTTTTTAGAGTTTTCCTTCTTTCTAAATCTTGACCGTAGTAACTATGAGAGGGAAATGGTAATTACATAAAGGAAGTCAATTTTGTACTTCCTCACATAATTTCTTAAAATTTCAATCCAAATCCATAGAGTTACCATGGTATTTGTAAGGATGTTTCCTATATAGGGCTTATGTAGGATTAAGATTTTGAACCCAAAACCTTGAAATGCTTGAGCAATTTAAGGAAGATATTGCACCTAAAAAATCTACAAAACAAAACATACTAAAGAGTGCTCTGATGATGAACCCTCTTATGCCTAAGTAGCTATAAGAGGTATATGTGTATGAACAAATGTCTCCCAAATAGTCTCTTCACCTTACCACTCAAGTACTGCTCGTTGTACTTGTCTTGGTGAGCCTATAGATCTATTTCTAAAGATAGACATTGATTAAGGAGAGAACATTTAGGGTGCGAATTCAATTTCTTATTTGACAACATAAACAAGACCAGTTAGCATTTATATATCATCAATTATCCAACAATTATTGAATCCATTATGAAGATATACTAGCTAGCTAGGCGTAGTTAGGGATTCTTTGTATGAATGATTTGACTTTATTGGCTTAACTTGATAAGTCTAGCTAGGCTAGACTATCTATGTCAAATTTGGTTCTCATTGCTAACTAGCTCGACTGGTTTGTATTGGATTGTTTTCTTGCCTAATTGTCACCATCGGCTCAACTCAACTAATGTTTTGACTATACCTTGAGAATTGATTATTAAATAAATCTTTCTAACCTTGTATCTTTGCTTATAGGTAAAAAAAAAAAAAGTTGTATTTTAACTTGTTAAACTAAAGCCGCCTTCTTTTATTTTATTATATTTTGCAAAATAATGACAAAAAAAATTAGAGTACTAAAATATTTGTTTCCACAATAAAAGACGCACAATAGAAAAACATATACTTGTTCGTGATTGACTACCTATTTAGTTGGGCTACCCGACAAACCTATAGTAAGTAAGGATTTTAAAATGTCTTAAGGCTGTGTTTGAGAGTATGGATTTCAAAATTTGGATTTGGATTTACATGTGTATGAATGAAACATAGTATAATTTTTATTATATTTATTTAAAATCAGTTTTCAAATTCTAAGCTCCAAATATAGGCTAAATGCAAAAAAAAAAAAAAAAATTTAGTAATTGTAACATGAGTACATATAGGTCTTATAATCAATACCAACTAAGATGGAGCTTTTCCATTTTATTCATTTATTATTTATGACTTATTGTCCACAAGACAATGGACTATCTAGCTAGAACTTGGATACAATTTGAGTAATAATTCTTTTATCCACATGGAAAGCTTTTGCAAGAAGATCCGTCTCGAGTTTTAAGTTGGACCCAAACATGGTTTCTGCAAGCATGACGGGTGCAACGTCTTGGCTACTAAGAGCAACTAGGATAGCGGCATTTGTGGTTCCTTGATTTATTTGGTAGTGGACGGGACCGGTCGGAATTCCAAACAACTCACCCTGATTAAGCACTTTCGAGATGAGACGGTTATCGGGATAGGGTGTAATAATGCCCACTTCAATGGTTCCTTCCAGGACAAACACTAGCTCGTCTGCCTGGTTTGTGTGGGGAGGGAAGATGCCCCCTGCCTCAAAGATGGCAAGCACCATTGAGACGCCGAGAGTGTTGAGTCCAGGGATTTCGGTCACAGTCGCCCACGCCAATGATGATCCATATCGATTGAATGTCTTTGGTGGATTGAGTCCGCTTGAGAAGAAGTCGTTAGCTTGAACCTCGCTAATGTTCTTGCATGGGAAACCATTTACCAGCACCACTATTGGTATATGCATGAGTTAGTATTGGAATAGAACTAAGCATTAATAATAATATAAGGATCATATGTTCTATTAAGCATTTGTTCTTGTTTCAATAATGAGTTTTTTTGGAAAGAAAATGAAACATATCTATTAGTTTTTTTATTATTGGGAGCTATATATATATATATATATTGTAAATCAACTATGTGTCTATTAAACCTCATGATTAATTATGAGTCATCACAATTTAGACATCTTCTTAATTTGGTTATTTCACACACACTTTAAACCACAAGTTGCATGTGGACCTGTGGTTTTGGTGGGCATGACTCATAAGAAGATCTATATATATATATATAATGCCTCAATAAAATCACTCATTTTGCTTCTAAAAAATGAAAATAAAATAAAAATTTGGTCACCCCTTTTAGGTAGCTCAACAATAAGGCCATTCCTAGGACTAGCTATTAACTTAGACATCTTGTGTTTGATCTTCATGAGATCAAACCTCTATTTACTTGGACATTGATGGAGATTGTTGCCCTAGGTATCACAAAGATAGCCAATATGTTATGATTGACTCCTTTGATTTTATCTTTAAAAAAATAAAAAATTAAAATATTGATTGGCAAGATATACCTGTGCTATTTATGTCTGGCTTGACACAGATGGTCTTATAACGACTTGGAAATTCAGATGCCAAGGTTGAAGAGGAGGAAATGACTAAGAACAATCCTAACAAGAAGACGCGAACAGCCATTAGAACCCAACTAAGAACTAGATACTATGATTGGTAGACTTTTTACAGTTATGAGAAATAAAAAAAACTGAGTAATGAGTAGGTTGGCCAAGGAACCTTGCTTTATATAGGGAGGGAATGAGATGATGTTAGTGTTATTACATTCTTATTTTACAATTTTAGTTAAAATTTTTCTATAGATTTTCCTAAATTTCCTCAGCTACAGTAGTTCATTGTCTCTGTCCTAAATTTCCTCAGCTATAGTAGTTTATTGTCTCCACAGTTGAAATCATTTAGTCATATTGCCTCATTGACCAAAAAGTTGAAATATTTTTTAAAAAATATACATACATATTTTTTTTCTTTTTAGGCCCCTTTTTGTTGGGTTGTCTAATCAGAATGCGGTACTCATGGCTCTAATTTTAAATGTATATCTTAAATGCAAAAAAAAAAAAATTACAAGAAAAAATTTGAGAAAAATTTGTTGCTCATAATTACAAGGATGACCACGTTGTTTGAAAGACTTACTTATTTAATTGCTGGATTCTCATCTGCTTCGGAGGCGATGGTGATCGTTAGATTAGGAAAAGATCTCTTGTATTTTCTCTAATTTGGAATGATGATTTAATTTCGCATTTATTTGTGGCCTTGTTCTGAGAAGAAGTCATTGGTTTGAGCCTACTTGAATGGAAACATGCAATGATATATGTTAATATAACATAAATTTATGTTTTGGTATGTTTGAAGATGCAATTCAATTAGTTTTTGTTTAAAAAGTAAAGCTAACAAGACCAGCAAAACCAGCAGATTACAGCTTAACTTGCTAGCCAGCAAGTGGAGCTATAGGAGTGCACTTCACTTCCCTAAATTTGAGCAAACAGGATGGAACTCTTCCCAACCCAAATGAGCCACAGCCGGATGAAAAAAATTGTAAATTCGAATGTAAATCATTTTATTGACAAGAATATTCTTATCTTTTGAAAGTAAGATCAATAATTTTAAAAGAAGTAAATCATATAATACATCAAGAAAACAATTTCATCCAAAGCTAGGTTAGATAACGTTTAGAAAATTTAAAAGTTAATGCTCGAAGAAATAAAAAGTTAATAAGTTAAAAATAGAATAAACTATTATTTATAATATAAATATTTAACTATTATTTATAATATAAATATTTACATCTATATCTATACTATAATAAATTAATAAAATTATGAATAAAGTAAATCATTTTGTGGCAAAAAAAAAAAAAGTTTATATTATTAAAAAAAAATACAAACTATTTCTAAATAAATAAAATTAAACAACATAACTGGTCACCTCTTTTAGGTAGTCTAATGGTAAGGTATGTTTCTGGGGCGAGCTATCATCAACTTGAACATTCTAAATTCAATTCTTTAGGGGATTAAACCTATATTTTAATAGGCATATGAGATGGAGAACGATATTGTTACTTAAATGTACCACAATCAATCAATTAAGTAACATTGAGAACTACTTAGAAAAAAAATATTAATTGAGCATATGTACCTGTGCTTTTTATTTCTGGCCTTACACAAATTGTCTTATGCTGACTTCAAAAATAATCCTAGTAAGAAGATGCGAGCAAACATTAGAAACCTAGTAGATTCTACGTATAGAATATTTTTGCAATACGAAATACATTGTTGAACTTTTGAGTAATGGGTATATAGGTTTGTTAGGAGGGGGGCTTGCTTTATATAGGGAGGGATATATAGGTTGGAATTCAAATCAAATTAATATCACAATATATTTTTTATTTAAAATTTTTCGCTAATATTTTTCCATAGCCTAACCTAGATTTCTAACCACCTTCTAAATACATACCATGCACACCCTATTAACGACATTAAAAAACCAACGGAAATCAAAAGGGTGTGCTTGAAACATGTACACCTTCAAAAGATGCTTGTGTGTTTGTAGATATGTAAATTTTCCTAAATTTCTTCTTCTCTATTGCTCATTTTTTCCAAAAGTGAAAATCTTAGAGTTAAATCTTGTTTCTTCAAAGTAAAAGAAAGAGTCTAGTAGTTTTTAAAAAGCACACGTCTTTATATATATTTACTCTCATTTTAACTAGACAATTTAGCAAGTAAAGAGTGCGTCGCTCGTGGTTTTCGAATCATCTTTTTAAATTTGTGTTTAATATATGTATACTTTCGAAGATACGTACGTATATAATAGATTTTACTATATTCTTTCTCTCTAGTTTATTGTCTTCAAAGTTAAAACCATAGAGTTATATTTTGTTTCCTCCTAGGAAAAAAGGAGTTCAATTGTTTTCAAAAAGCACGTGTCCCTATGAATTTTGCTCCCCTTTTAGTTGGACAATTTAACAAATAAAGAGTGTGTCACTCATAGTTTTTGAAACATCTATTTAAAAAAAGGTATACACAAGAGAGAGTACTTTGTTAAGATTTGAGTAATATGCACCCGATGATCCACACCACATCACATGCAAGGAAAGCTTTCAGAAGAATATTTTGCTAATTTTTTGGGTTTGACCCTAACACCATGTCGCATCTATCTGCAACCAAGATGGGATTAAGTCTATTTTGGATGCATGTGAATTGCTTTTCTCGAGAAATAGAAAATAAATTTTTTGACAACAAAATTTCTACTCTATATGCTAGCCCGATGATATTAATTGGTATCTATCATGAGAGTTATGCAATCCATGATGAATGCTTGTCAATAATTTTGTTTGGTTAATTATTATTCTTGTGGTTGATGATTTTCAATAATTTCTAAAATTACTATCATAGTTTGTTAATATTATTGCTTGTTGCTAAAAAATATTTGGTTAAATTGATATTATAATTAAGAACAAATTGATAGATAATGGCATAATTAATGTTTAATTAATTGAATCTAATTTGGAAAAATGCTATTAGCACTCCAAAAAATACTATTGACACCCCAAAATTTGTTTTATTTTATTCTTTTAAACTACAGTTTATCCCTTATTCTCACAATAAAATGACAAATTTGACATTTTTTTTTTCTTCTTCTTCTTCCTTTTCTTCTTCTTCTTTTTTGTCTTTTCACTTGCAAAATGAAAATTAAAGCGTAAAGAGTGGTGGTGATATTTTTTGGGAGCGTCAATTACATAACGTAAAGAATAAATTGAAAATCCAGTAAACACAATTGCAATATTTATTTATTTTATAATTATAGCAGAAATAATATTTTTTTTTTCCACTTTTATTCATGTAGTATGAACAATTTAATTTTCAAATAAGCATATTATGCCTTTAAATATTTAATTTGCATAAAAAGTGATGATATTCTAGGTCTAGTGACTTTATATATCAATCAAAAGCTTTAAAATTGTTGCTAGTGCTTTCAAAATCTAACCCTATATTAATAAGAATGGAAGACTTTGATGACATGAACAATACTTAATTAATTGTTAAAATAATAATTAATTAACTCTTTTTTTTTTTTTCATTTTATTGATGCGTATGATGCACATGGGTGAGTGGGTTCCATGCCTAAATGGAAGGAGATTTATAAAATTTTAATTTTGATAGCTCATTATTTAAAAAAACTCAAATTTAATCTATTAAAAAATTTATTTCTTATTCGAGAAAAACTCTCATCATGTACATCTTACGAAATTGTTCATCTGCACATTATAATTTTATAAAATATAATTATAAAGTTATTAAATGTTACAACACATTATTTGTAAATGAACTTTTATAAATGAACTTTTACAAATAATGACTCGTGTGTTGTTTATCTTTCTTTTTATGTGAGCTTATTAAATTCATTTCAAGATAGAAATTGAAAATGTGATATTCTAATTAAATTAATGAATGAACCAAAACATAGTTAGAAGAATTCATAATTGAAATTGAAACTGTCTTTTAAAATAATTTAATTAATTGAAAAATACTACATTCTCAAAATTATGACTTCCAATGAACTATAAGAAATTGCTTCATGTATTGCTCTCATTTCTATCAAATACCACGTAATCGATAGTTTATGTACAATATTCGCAATATATAAAATAATGTGTGTTATCTATTCAAGATTTTGACCTAAAAATTGAGCATGTATAATCATTAATTGTCGTAACTTTGTAATGCTATGATTTTTTTAACCCTTATAAAAGATAGAAATGAGCTCCATTTCTACTAGAATTGAATTGGTATCAAAATGAGTCATATATTCCATTCCGTTAAAAGGTAAAATGTTGATTGATATCTCTGTTATATTTAAATGTAAGAACAGTGTAAATCATTTTATGAATAAATATATTCTTATTTAAAAAATAAAAATAAAAACTCTTAAAATATGTAATTGTAAAGTATGAGCCGTATAAATCATTATATTGACTAAAATATTCTTATTTTTTGAAAATAAGATCAGATAATCTCAAAAAAAAAAAACAAGAAGAAGTAGGAACCCATTCTCCAATGAAGCTAACGTGACTAATTTGAAAACACAATTGACTTAGTCTTTTGAAGGATAAAATTCAAACTTTGGCTTTAGATTTGTGTATATTCAGATAAAATGTAAATAAATTTATATTGACTTTTTTTGAAATTCACAAATATCCAAAATCAAAATCTGTGCTTCCAACCAAATTTACCAAATTTTGAGAATATGAAATCAAAACATCGTGTTTAGATTTATGTAGTGATCCTAAAAAAATAAATGAATCAATAAATAATTAAATTAAATAAAATAATTAAATATTTTATAATTAATTAAATTATATAATATAATAATATAATATATTATGTTATGTATATACATAGGAAACTTCCTAAAGCAAAAAGCTCCGGGAAGAAACTTGCAGATTCACGCCCCCCCCCCCTCTGTAAATTTGTTTCCTGCACCAGCTTCTCTGCGCTCGTCCAATCACCTCCATCTCCATCTCTCTTTCTCTCTCAATTTCTCGACAGATTTGCAGTGGATCAGAAAACGAAAGGTGCCGTTGGATTGCTGGTTGCGCTGCCGACATTTCTACTAGAGCATATTGATCGTGGGAACAACTTAGGCAATGCTCTTGGGGAAAGGTAATTTTTTTATATTTTCTCAATTTTGTTTTAAATCTACTGTTAAATCGGCGATCGAGTACCACCACGTGGTCCTAGTCGTCGTCATCGTCATTTTGACGTAGGTAATTTTTCAATTGAGATTTTCTAGACCCTACTCCAAAGGGAGAGTGAGATTTGGAAAATTTGGTAAATTAGTTAAATTTGCGGGTATAACTGTTAATTGAAAATTATGACCTTAAAAAATATTTAAATAGTATATTATTTAAGAATAATTTAAATGGAATTAGAACTTTTGATTCAGAGCTCGGGTAAGGGCCGCTGGTGTAATTTTGGGCCCTGTAGGCATAATTTAGAAAATTAAGTGGGAGTGTTAACTATTAGTTTAAATGTTAATTTGAGGTGTGTGGAGCTTAGGGAATGTTAGATGGGTAGTATTTTGGGAAAATGAATTAATTAATTTGGAAAATTTGGTAATTTGACTATATTTAAGAGTATATTTATTTATTTAGAATTTATGGACCTAGAAAATATCAAAATAATATTTTATTTAGAATTAATTACATAAAACAAGAATTTTTTATTCAGGATCCGGGTGAGCGCTGATGGGTGGAGAGGAACACTCAGTTACTGGATGTGACTGAAACTCAGTGAGGATAAATACCAAACAAGTATATTTCAATCTGAAAAATAATACAGAGGAATTCAAACAACAAAATCTCTCGCTCACTCACTGGCTTTCAACTCTCAACACACCACACTTACAATGCACACATACTCACCTATTTATAGCAATTACAGAAAATAGATAATCAACAATGGTGGCTAGTTTGGTAAGGTTGGTGGCTAAATTTTGCTTAACTTCAATGGAGGTGGGCTGCCAGTTGATGAAGCTTCTGCAGTCAAATCTTGCCGCCACCGTCCCACTGTTCTCAAGTTTAATCTTCAACATCCCCCCTTAAACTTGACTTTCCTAACTTTGTTATTCCGAGCATTGTCTTCAGTCTTGCAAAAAATATCATGTCTGAGTGGTTTTGTGAAAATATTAGTCATCCGATCATTCGTTCTGCAAGATATCAATTTCATTTCTTTCTTCCTGTAACCCTTGGCGACATGTTTTGCTTTGTATCTCTGGACTTCTCTTTGAGTGTTCTTCTTGGTCTTGTAGACCCATTTTACACCAATGGTTTTGCGGCCCTTCGGGAGATTTGTCAACTCCCAAGTTTTGTTCTTCTCGATGGATTGAATCTTCTCATCCATCATTTTTCTCCATTTGTTTTCTTCGTTAGCTTTCTCAAAGCTAATTGGGTCACTAGTTAGCAACAGGCAGTTTAGAGCAATATATTCTTCCATTGGTTATGTATTTTCATACAGATCGGCTAGATTTCGAGCTCCTCTAGGTCTCATGTCTGAGATTTCACGCTCTATTGGTGATGAAGCTTCATTTGTCTGTGGTGAACCATGTGGAGGTGTCTGCAGCTCAGGAATTTGTGGCTCGATAGCCACTTCTCTTCTCTGTGTAGGTTCTTCTCCTTCAAGTGTCAATTCTGTATCTTTGGAACATTCAACCTGGTCCCATTTCCAGGATTCATTTTCTTCAAAAATGACATCCCTGCTGTGAAAGACTTTCTTGTTGATGGGATTGTAGAGTCAATATCCCATGGTGCTATCACTGTATCCTACAAGGATACACTTCTCTCCTTTATCATCCAGCTTTGTCCTTCTTGCTTCTGGGATCTTGGCGTAGGCTATGGAGCCAAACACCCTAAGATGACTTACACTGGGCTTGTGAGTACTCCAGGCTTCATATGGTGTCTTTGTATCAAGACTCTTCGTCGGACACCTATTGAGCAGATAGACTGCACATAACACTGCTTCTGCCCAAAACCTCTTGGGCACATTTTTATCCTTTAACATGCTTCTAGCCATGTTAAGGATTGTGCGGTTCTTCCTTTCGGCTACACCATTCAACTGGGGAGTGTATGATGGTGTGAACTGTTTCTGAATTCCTTGTTGTCTAAGGAATTCCAGGAAAGCTTCGTCTTTGTACTCTCCTCCTTGGTCTGACCGGAGTGACTTGATGCGGAAGCCACTCTGTTTCTCCACAAGAGTTTTGAACTCTTTGAACTTATCGAATACCTCTGACTTCCTTTTCAAGAAGTAGACCCAGGTCTTCCTACTGTAGTCGTCGATGAAGGTGAGGAAGTATCGATTCTGTCCATTCGAAAATGGTCTTAATGGACCACACACATCTGTGTGTATTAGCTGGAGCGGCATGGTTGATCTCCAGTCGGCTTGCTTTCCAAAACTGTTTCTATGTTGCTTGCTCAAAATACAGCTTTCACATATCACATTTGGATGATGGATATTGGGTAAGCCCTTCACCATCTTCTTGCTTCCCAATTTTTTCAAACTTTCAAAGTTTAGATGCCCATACCTTAGATGCCATAGCCAGTCTTTGTCTTTGATGATAGCTCTCAAACACCTTGGCGTATCATGTTAGATGGCGAGCGGAAACATTCGATTCTTTGCCATTTGAACTCGAGTAACAAGCTTTCCTCGAGCATCTATTATCACCATCTGCTTATCACTGAGGCTAATTCGATAGCCTCTCTCCACGAGCTGTCCGAGACTAAGTATATTAGTCTTCATGGCTGGCACATAGTAGACGTTGGAGATGTAAGCATGATCTCCAGACTTCTGTTTGATCAAAACATCTCCTCTCCCTTGGACTGGGATTTTAGAATTATCGCCGAAAGATATCTCCCCCTGAACTTTCTCATCAAGTTCAAAGAATAGGTTCTTTCTGCCAGTCATATGGTTGCTGGCTCCAGAATCAAGGTACCAAACACTCTGGTCCTGAGGAGTTGCATTATGTGCCATCAGCATCAACGACTCTCCATCTGCATGATCAGTTTCAGCAAGGTTGACCTCCTCACTAACCTTTTCTTGTTGTCGCCCCCAACATTCATTGTTATAGTGTCCATACTTGTGACAATTGTAGCATTGAATGTTTCTTTTATCTACATTCGAGCGATTATTGTATCCTCCTCTTCTTCCTTGTCCTCTGCCTTGTGGGACATAGCTCTGTTGATTTCGTCCTCCTCTAATGGGACCTCTTCTGCCTCTGCCACCTTCTCTGGAGTTAAAATTTCCAGAATTTCTTCCACGAGATCCTCAGTCTCGTCCTCTTCCTTGTTGTGACGTCCCTCCTCTGTCGTATCCTTCTGCAGTGAGGGACAACTTCGTTTGGAGAGCTTGCTCCAGTGCTCTATCATCACTTCTTCTATTGACTTTTTGCTCATGGGCTTGGAGTGAGCCCACAAGTTCTTCTACAGACATTGTTTCCAAGTCTTTTGTTTCTTCTAGGGTCACAGCTATATAATCATATTTTGGATCTAAAGATCGCAAAATTTTTTCACAAATTCTCTCGTCATTGAGAATTTCTCCATTTCTTCTTAATTGATTTGATACTACCACTACTCGTGTATAGTAGTCTGTAATGGATTCAGTAGACTTCATTTTGAGAGATTCGAACTCACCTCGCAATGTCTGAAGACGAATCTTTTTTACTTTATCTGCACCTTTGTGTGTTCGATGGAGAGAGTCCCAAACTTCTTTAGATGTCTTTGCGGAGGCGATGATTTCGAACGTGGCCTCATCAAGGCCTTGGTAGATTATGGATTTTGCCTTGCAATCTTTCTTTCGATCTGCTCGCAAGGTCGTTCTTTGAGCTTCGGGCATAGCTGCTTCGACTTCTTTTGATGGGCTTTCTCTGTACCCATCTTCAACGATGTCCATGACATCCTGAAAACCTAGAAGGGCTCTCATTTGAATCGACCAGTTGTCATAATTCTCTCGGGTCAATTTTGGAATGATCGATTGGATAGTACCGTTAGCCATCGAATTCAATATATAGAAAACAGAGAAATGGGGACTGATTTTGGTAAATCTAATGCCACCAATAAATTTAGAAGATTGCAAAACCTTAGGAACCGGTTTTGGTTTGCAAAGAACCGGTCTAAAAATTACCGAACCGGCTATAGGAAAATTCTGGTGAATTTTTAAACTAACCGATTTAACTTAACGGCCGCTTAACGGCGTTAATTTTTCCGTTACGCCACGTGGCGTTCTCTGGACGTGCCGCGTGTCGTTGCTGGGAGCGGGTCGGATGCGGGTCAAATCTCGGGTACGGATCAGGGTTGCTAGTCGCTGGGCCGGGTTGCGGGTCGATGTCCGGGTCGGATCTTGCCAATCAGGCAAAGAAGACGCGTGCGGGAGCGTGAGGCACGTGTCACCGGCTGCCGGAGTCTTCGTCGGCACGTGCGACGCGTGGGAAGAACGCTGTCTTCGTGGGAGGCGAATGGGAGAGCGTGTAGTGTCCTCCGGTGTCCGTTTGTGACGTGGTTTTCACCGTTGGAATCGTCTTGGATGGAATTTCAAAATGATAGGCTCAATTTGAATTTTGAGCAACTTCAAAACTGGGTGAAAATCGGATTTCTCCTCTGTTCGCCTCTGTTTGGCGAATTCCGGCGTACCTAGACGCTCTGATACCACTGATGGGTGGAGAGGAACACTCAGTTACTGGATGTGACTGAAACTCAGTGAGGATAAATACCAAACAAGTATATTTCAATCTGAAAAATAATACAGAGGAATTCAAACAACAAAATCTCTCGCTCACTCACTGGCTTTCAACTCTCAACACACCACACTTACAATGCACACATACTCACCTATTTATAGCAATTACAGAAAATAGATAATCAACAATGGTGGCTAGTTTGGTAAGGTTGGTGGCTAAATTTTGCTTAACTTCAATGGAGGTGGGCTGCCAGTTGATGAAGCTTCTGCAGTCAAATCTTGCCGCCACCGTCCCACTGTTCTCAAGTTTAATCTTCAACAAGCGCCGCAGGTATTTTTTCGGAGTCCCTGTCTGTGTAGTTCGAGAATTCAGGTAAGGGAAAAAATATATATTAAATCAGAATTTTTATGAATTAAATGAAAAATAAATTATGTTATATGTACGTGTAAATTTTTCAGTATGAGTTTAAAATACTAACCATTTAAATTATATTTTTTTTGAATTTAGGATTAGTTATTAGATATGTATATGTGAAATTGAACTGATGAAAGTGAAATATTTTTTTTCATAATAATTATGCAAGAAATTAAAAATATTTTTCTAGTATATGAATGTTAATTATGGGTTGGGTTATTTTCAGGCAATGTATGAATTTTACTGCTAAATTGTGTGGCATGAGTAAATAGGAATGCTGTGTGGGATATGTTATATGTATGAGATGCATGATATACAGGGAATGAACTGAGTATGAAAATGTTAAATAAAATGTGTTGCTTGTGTGTGTTAACGCAACCATGTAAACAGCTGAAATGTGTTGGGTAAAACAGTTAAAAGTAGCTGGGTAAATGTGTAACAGCTGAAATATGTTGGATAAAACAGCTAAAAATGGTTGGGTAAATGTGTAACAGTTGAAAGTGGTTGGGTAAATGTGTAACAGCTGAAAGTGACTGGATAAATGTACGACAGCTGAAAAATGCTGGGTAAAATAGGTGAAAGATGCTGGGTATGAAATGAAATTAAATGAAAAGGGAAATGAATGAAATGTGAAATTTGAACAATGTAAAATGGGAAAGAGTCACTTAAAGTGAAATGCAATACAATGTTAAGTCATAAATATGAACAGATGTGTATAATTGAATAATGATAGAAAGAATGATGTATTATGATATTACAAGTATGTATGTACGGAGAACATGTTATGATTGGGCGAGACGTACCTTTTGCCTGAGGGCTTGCTGAGTAAGGCGAGTGTACTAGTAGTTACAAATGTGGCAGTAGCCGCATAATGTACTAGGGAAAAGGGAATCTACTTGTATGGGTGGATAGATTTCCCTATCCTTAGGGCCTCTGCCGATAAACTGTTGTATGAATTATGTGAGTACAAGATCAATTTATCACTTAAGGGCTTATTGAGTAAGGTGAGTGCCCTGGTATGCTTTAGTTGCGACCTTTGGGTTGCCTAAATATCATAGCAGAGGAATGCTACTTGTATGGGCGGGTAATCACCCCTATCCTCGGGTAATCTCGTGGGTTAAACATTTGCATGTGTTTGAATAGGATCAGAGAATAATTTCAAAAATTGTGTTAGCTATTTTTAAATATTAAATATTATGTTGATTATAAACTCATGTTGGTCACACACTGTTTTAATATGTATTTCTTCCCTTACTGAGATGTGTCTCACCCGAATATGAACTAATCTTTTTCAGGACTTCCACGAGATCGAGCTTAGAGGGCTCGAGCTATTATAGCACTTTTGAGAAAAAAAAGTATAATTTCGATGTTTTGGGAATGTAAATATTTTATGTATTATGTTTAAGTCTTCTGAGTGTTAGATGGTTGTGAAACATACTGAAATTTGGGGATTATGTTCTGGAGATATGTATTTATGTGAATACAGGTGGATGTATGTTGTATGTTAGAACATAGATGGATGTAGAATACTCTGGTGTGGTATTGGTTGAAAGATTTTAGTTTTGTTTTTCGCTGCATAAATGATATTAGAATGTGTATTATTAGGCAAATGAATTGATTAGTAGCACTCCGGGCCCACTCAGGGGGTCGGGGCATTACATTATGGTATCAGAGCAATGATTTTGTGATTTTGAGAATTTAGGAAATGATTTATATCAGAGTATAGGAATCAGTTAGGATAAGGATGCTAGATTAATAGGTTAGGTTAGGTTAGGTGTTGAGAAGTAGGTTTGGTGTTAGCTTTACCGTGATCCCAAGAGGGGGGGGGTGAATTGGTATTTTTAATATTTATCTCCTAGGTATTCCTCCTAATAGCAGTATGTTCACAAGCCTATGGTCAATCTAGTGCAAATAATGTAAATATACCAGAAATTAAATAAAGCAATTTAAACAATCACACAAGCACCAGAAAGCAGTAATAAAAGGATGACACGCAGATATGTTATCGAGGTTCAGCTAACTACCTACGTCCTCGCCTTGGCTAACCAGCACAAGGATTATCACAATAACTTGCTCACTTAAACGGGTGGAGTGGCACCTATACAAACCAGGTCAAATTACCACAGAGCTGACCTCAACCTTTACACCAATCCTTACCGGGCTGGATTACCGCCCCCTCAGGCCACGCCTGGAATCTCTCAGATATACAATCAAACGGTACAATATATGGGTGCTTTCATGTAAAGCAGATTTGTACCACAAATGCATACAAACACAAACACCACAGATGATTTAAAAATGTAAGCTCAGTGTGGTCTAAGTAGTTCAACTCTCAAACAATTTTTCTATCAGTATAGTACGCACATGAGAGTGTCAATAATAATCTGTGTATTTCTGAGTATTCAATCAAACGTGTTCACACAGAGTATCAAACAAGCCTCAATAATATCAATCAATAGAATGTGTCAATCCCGTGAATATATATATATGCTTGGATTGCAAGATATAAGTAATCTTTGTGTTTCAGCAAATGATATAGATTTGAATGGATATTGCTGCAAAGATTAATATAACACACACAAATATCTTTTCACAAGAATATCAATATGAATACTACAAGATATTTGAATATGTTTGAAAATAGTTTTGCAAGCCAAATGCAAGTACAAACTTCCTAAGTTATTGCAATGAGAACGCAACACTTGGAAGTTTAACAAGTCTTCTTAGGATAGGCTTATTAGAAAAGCCTCCTAAGAATACTTAGGTTATGCTCTCGTTACAAAAATCGATTCAAGGCACTTCAAACAATGAGAGCAAACCTTTTAGAATACACACTCAAAGTACTTACAAATGATTTTGAACTTTTAGAGGGAAGGCTAGAGTGTTTGTAAGGAGGTATGAGCACTAGGAATCAAAAGAATGTATTTTTGCTCTTAAGAGAAAATTCTTAATCCTTTTTGCTAATCAATGATTAATCCACCAAATGAAAGAGTATATATAGACATACTGAAAATTTTGACCGTTGGGGACCTATTAGGGATTATTGAAAAAGTTTAATAACATTTAAATCAATTTAACCATGTTTAAAATTATTAACCGCGGTAAAAAATAGGAGCAACCCGAGAGGTCCGGTCGACCAGAAAGGGTTCGGTCGACCAGGACTCAAATGGCTCGGTCGATTAGGGGACTTTTGAACTGAAGGGCTCGGTCGACCGGAGAGGGAGATTTTCCAAACTTCCGAGGTTCGGTCGACTAGGGCATTTTGAACTACCTGGTTTGGTCGACCAGACTGCTGGGAATTCTCCCGAGGACCCTTCGGTCGACCAGGTAGTTGGAGAACAAATGTTCTCGATCGACCAGATGGTCAACCGTTGACCCAGGAGGGTTTCGGTCGACCAGGGCCTTTTGAACTAACCTTGCTGGTCGACCGAGTGGTCAAAATTTGACCCCAGGGAATTTCGGTCGACTAGGGCCTTTTGAACTACCTTTGCTGGTCGACTAAGTGGTCAAACTTTGACCCAGAATGTCTCGGTCGACCAGGCCAAAATGAACTGGCTTGGCTGGTCGACCAAAAGTGCATCGTGTGTGCATTTTGGTCCCATATTGAAGCAAACAAGTCCTATTCAAGTGCCTAACATATATATGTGAAAGTGTGAGTGTCTTAGAGGCACTTAGGGTCCAATTTGAAGACACCGAAAAAGTCTGGTGTCGGTCGACCAAAGTAAAACCTTAAGGTCTTTCTAAGGTCATTTTTTATTTGTATCTAGTTTGAGCTTACAAAATAAATCATGCATATGATGTGTGTGCTTATTACAAACCGAATACCCTAATTACTATTACTAAAAAAACTCACTACAAAGATATTACAATTAAGAGCATGAATGTCTTCAAGGTTTGAGCTTTTGCGTGCCATTGATGATATGCTAATATGAACCTACACATGAACTAGATATTTATTAAATACAGGAGTATTTGTTATTATCAAAACCGGGCGTGACCTATAAGGTCAACATTAGGTGTAGAGAAGTATAGGATTTTGTCTTATAGCTTGGAGGCAGAAATCCTTTGGCGGACTTCTGTGATTGTCTGATTCAGTCAACGGTTTCAGAAAACCACGGCAAATCCATCGACGATGATGTTTCATAGCCGTGAGATTGGTCCTTATATGGAGATTTTAGATTTTTATTGGATTTAATTTAATGAGTACGTTGTTTGAAGTTATGATATGAAATTCTTATCTCTTCTCAGCCCTATTTTCAGGATGGATTCTAGAGATGAGAATGTAGAGGTTGAAGGAAGAGAGGATTCATTGACTTCTAGTGAAGAAGATGACATTGATACCTCCAAGGTGCTGCGGGGTATAGTTCATCAGGATAGGGCAGAGATGAAAAAGGAACCTAAAGAACAGAACTGTCCACCTGCAAATAAGGGTAGTAGCATCAAGGAATTTATGAGGTTGAACCCTCCTACTTTTGAGGGGGGACTTGATCCAGTGATTGCAAAGAACTGGGTTCAGCAGACAGAAGAGATATTGGAGGTACTTGATTGCACGGACGAGCAGAAAGTCCGATATGCTGCATTCAGAATGACAGGAGAGGCGAAGTGCTGGCGGCATTCTGCAAAGCTGCTAGAGGATCAGAGGGTCGTAAAGATAGCCTTTACCTGGGAGAAATTCAAGGAATTGTTCTTTGACAGGTATTTTCCTTCATCTGTCAGAGAGGAATAGATTAAAGCGTTCACCAATTTGACATAGGGGAATATGACGGTCGGCGAATATGCGGCCAAGTTTGTTGAATTGTCGCGTTTTGCTTTGTTTCTGATCCCGAATGAAGTAAGGAAGGGCAGAAAATTTGAAAAGGTCTGAGCCACATAATCTAGGAGTTTATGGTTGGGTTTCAGGTCCTGAGTTTTTCAGAACTAGTTGATAAGACCTCGGTATTGGAGAAGAGTATTCAGAGCAGCACTGAGCCTACAGAGCAGAAGAAGAGGCCTGCACCACCTAGTTTCCAAGCTGAGGTCAGTCAGGGGTCAGGGAAGAAAGGAAAAGATGCAGTGGGTCCTGGTTATCAAGGTAGTCAGTCTTACCCCGTATGCCAGACATGTAACAAGAGGCATAGGGGAGAATGCTGTTTTCAGACTCCTACCTATTTCAGGTGCGGTAAACTAGGGCATGTTAAGAAGAATTGTCGAGAACCATTGCTGGTAGTACTTGCACAAAATTAGGATCGAGGAAAAGAGCCAATACCACTTGGCAGAGGTGGTCCAGCATGAGTTTACTCTTTGATCCAGTTTGAGCCAGAGAATGCCAAAGGGGCAGGTATGAATTTATGTTTAAGATAATAATGATCGTATTTAATTTTAGATGATACAACAGTTTATTTGGTGATATATGTTAAACTGCATGAGTTGATAAATTTTAGTGATGTGAAAAGATGATTGATTAGTATAATTTCGAGAACGAAATTTCTTAAGGAGGGGAGAATGTAGTGATCCAAAAAAAAAAATAAATAAATAAATAATAATAATAAAATAAATGAATCAATAAATAATTAAATTAAATTAAATTAAATCAAAATTTTTTTAAAAATTAATTAATTAAAATAATTAAATATTTATAATTAATTAAATTATATAATATAATATAATAATATAATAATATAATATATTATGTTATGTATATACATAGGAAACTTCCTGAAGTAAAAAGCTTCAGGAAGAAACTTGCAGATTCACGCCCCCCCCTCCCCTTCTATAAATTTGTTTCCTACACCAGCTTTTCCGCGCTCGTCCAACCACCTCCATCTCCGTCTCTCTTTCTCTCTCAATTTCTCGATGGATTTGCAGCGGATCGGAAAACGGAAGGTGTCGTTAGATTCCTGGTTCCGCGGCCAACATTTCTACTGGAGCAGATTGATCGTGGAAACGGCTTAGGCACTGCTCCTGGGGAAAGGTAATTTTTTCATATTTTCTCAATTTTGCTTTAAATCTACTGTTAAATCGGCGATCGAGTACCACCACGTGGTCCTAGTCGTCGTCGTCGTCATTTTGATATAGGTAATTTTACAATTAAGATTTTCTAGGCCCTACTCTAAAGGAAGAGTGGCATTTGGGAAAATTGACAAATTAGTTAAATTTGCGGGTATAATTGTTAATTGAAAATTATGACCCTAGAAAATATTTAAATAGTATGTTATTTAAGAATAATTTAAATGGAAGTAGAACTTTTGATTCAGGGCTCGGGTAAGCGTTATGGGTGTAATTTTGGGTCCCGCAGGCATAATTTAGAAAATTAAGTGAGAGTGTTAAATATTAGTTTAAATGTTAATTTGAGGTTTGTGGAGCCTAACGAATGTTAGATGGGTAGTATTTTGGGGAAATGAATTAATTAATTTGGAAAATTTGGTAATTTGACTATATCTAAGGGTATATTTATTTATTTAGAATTTATGGACCTAGAAAATGTTAAAATAATATTTTATTCAGAATTAATTACATAAAACTAGAATTTTTGATTCAGGATTTGGGTGAGCGCCGTAGGTATTTTTTCGGAGTCCCTGTCGGTGTAATTCGAGAATTCAGGTAAGGAAAAAAATATATATTAAATAAGAATTTTTATGAATTAAATGAAAAATAAATTGTGTTATATGCACGTGTAAATTTTTCAGTATGAGTTTAAAATGTCAACCATTTAAATTATGTTTTTCTGAATTTAAGATTTGTTATTAGATATGTATATGTGAAATTGAACTGATAAAAGTGAAATATTTTTTTTCTGAATAATTATGCAAAAAATTAAAAGTATTTTTCTAGTATATGACTGTTAATTGTAGGTTGGCTTATTTTCAGGCAATGTATGAATTTTCTGCTAAATTGTGTGGCATGAGTAAATAGGAATGTTGTGTGGAAATATGTTATATGTATGAGATGCATGATATATAGGGAATGAACTGAGTATGAAAATGTTAAATAAAATGTGTTGCTTGTGTATGTTAATGCAACCATGTAAACAGTCAAAATGTACTTGGGTAAAACAGTTAAAAGTGGCTGGGTAAATGTGTAACAACTGAAATATGCTGGGTAAAATAGTTAAAAACGGCTGGGTAAATGTGTAACAGCTGAAAGTGGCTGGGTAAATGTATGACAGCTGAAAAATGCTGGATAAAATAGCTGAAAGATGCTGGGTATGAAATAAAATGAAATGAAAAGGGAAATGAATGAAATGGAAATGAAATGTGAAATTTGAACAATGTAAAATGGGAAAGAGTCACTTAAAGTTAAATATAATGCAATGTTAAGCCATGAATATGAACAGATGTGTATGATTGAATAATGATAGAAAGAATGATGTATTATGATATTAGAAGTATGTATGTATGTAGAACATGTTACGATTAGGCGAGGCGTACCTTTCGCCTGAGGGTTTGCTGAGTAAGGCGAGTGCACTAGTAGCTACAGATGTGGCAGTAGCCGTATAATGTACTATGGCAGAGGGAACCTACTTGTATGGGCGGGTAGATTTCCCTATCCTTAGGGCCTTTGCCGATAAACTGTTGTATGAACTGTGTGAGTACGAGATTAATTTATCACTTGAGGGCTTACTAAGTAAGGTGAGTGCCCTGGTATGCTTTAGTTGTGACCTTTGGGTTGCCTAAATATCATAGCAGAGGGGTGCTACTTGTATGGGCGGGTAATCACCCCTATCCTCGGGTAATCTCGTGGGTTAAACATTTGCATGTGTTTGAATAGGATCAGAGAATGATTTCAAAAATTGTGTTAGCGATTTTTAAATATTAAATATTATGTTGGTTATAAACTCATGTTGGCCACATACTGTTTTAATATATTGTTTCTTCCCTTACTGAGATGTGTCTCCCCCGAATATGAACTAATCTTTTTCAGGACTTCCACGAGATCGAGGTTAGAGGGCTCGAGCTATTATAGCACTTTTGAGAAAAATGGTATAATTTTGATGTTTTGGGAATGTAAATATTTTATGTATTATGTTTAAGTCTTCTGAGTGTGAAATGGTTGTGAAACATACTGAAATTTGGGGATTATGTTCTGGAGATATGTATTTATGTGAATATAGGTGGATGTATGTTGTATGTTAGAACGTAGATGGATGTAGAATACTTTGGTGTGGTATTGGTTGAAAGATTTTAGAATGTGTATTATTAGGCAAATGAATTGATTAGTAGCACTCCGGGCCCACTCAGGGGGTCGGGGCGTTACAATTTATGTCTTCCACATCATACTTATATCAACTATAAGGTTACAAATCATAAATCCAGACCATTAATCCTAGTAAATTCGGTTTGTTTTTAAACATTAAAAATATAATCATAAATTGGAAAATTTATAAACATTAAAAGTTCAGTTATTACAATTCACAAAAACTTTATTGTAGTTGATGTACTTGTGTAATGCTTATCCACCTTCTGCTTAGTAAGTAGGCGATCATCGTCGCTTGACAATTATGCAGCTTCTATTGCATGTGTGGTTAAATTTGATACCTCGGTTACTTGGGTGTTAAACTATTTCATATTTTAATTCCTTAGGTGACTTGTGTTTTGCCTGTGATGTTTGTCTTACATCTTGTCTATGCGACTATATAATTAGTCACTAGGATGATTAGCAATTCATCTCGTAGTCACTACGTAGAGACCCGAAAAAAATAATAATAAAGAACAAGGGGAAATTTGGTTTGATGGAGACCAAACCATCGACGGTTTTGTGGAGCTCAGGAAAACCGTCGACAATTTTGAGTTACTGAAGGCCAGTAAAGATAAAAACGGTAAAAACGGGTTGGTTAAAAACCAAATCGTCGACGGTTTCCTTTGGAGCAATAGCCTATAAATAGGCTTTAAGTCATTTTTCTCTCCCTCTCTCTCTCATTTTGGGATCCCGACGTCGATTCTCTGTAGTTTAACTAGAGCAGATTGGTTATTTAGGTAT
This sequence comes from Malania oleifera, assembly GCF_029873635.1. Classification (NCBI taxonomy): domain Eukaryota; kingdom Viridiplantae; phylum Streptophyta; class Magnoliopsida; order Santalales; family Ximeniaceae; genus Malania; species Malania oleifera. The sequence goes on from NC_080425.1 coordinate 84,388,685, forward strand.
CTTAGGAATCACTCCAGGAATAAGGTAAGGGGAATATATTATGTCAGACATTTTTAGAAATTTAACCAATTAAATTATAGTATGTGATTACAAAAATAAAATGTATGTTTTCGATCTTGAGCATACATGCTTATGGAAATGGAAACTTTGAATTGATATATGTATGTTTTGAGAAAAACTGGGTTTATGAGTTGGAGTAAAACCCTAAAGTTGATTGTACTATTATTTTCAGCAGAATATTATATTTACTTAAATTGTGTGGCAGAAGATTAATACAGAATAATGATATGAAAATATTTTATATAGAGCTATAGTATGACAGTATTTTATATAGAGGTACATAATGACAGTGTTCTATATAGAACTACAGTATGACAACATTTTATACAAAGTACAGAATGATAATGTTCTATACAGAACTACAATATGACAACATTTTATACAAAGTTATAAAATGATAGCATTCTATACAAAACTAAAGTGTAATAGTGTTTTACACTGAGTTACAGTATTATAGTATTTCATATATAGAATTATAGTATGACATTTTATACTGAATTCATAAAATGAAATCATGTTATTGTATTGTTTTATAAATCACATTATATGGTTTAAGAACCCTGGTGGACCAGAGCTAAGCATGGTACCGTAGCTTCATAGATACCAATGCAGTCACACTGTTGTGAGAGTGTTGGTGGTATACAATCGATTTGGCCAGTGAAGAGTAGAGTTACCCCCTGGAGTCCGAACCAGTTGGGTAGGCAAATCATACTTATAGTTACGGATACAGATATAGATACATTTTGACTTATTGTGATGATAGACAAACCATGGCTAAGTCCAGTCTTCAGACCACACAACCTAGTCATGCAGGGTTAATTCATGACGGTGTATGCTTATCCATCCATGGAAGTTCTTTTATACATATATGTGTATTTATGTATATAGAGGAATTAATAGGCCAGTGTATGCTTTGGAAAGAAAGTAAGTATTTTGAAATATATATAAAGGTATGAGTACAACTTATATGATTTCACAGTTAAAGTTAAATTAATTAATGGATGTGTTTTTATTACGGTAAAACTCATGTTGCCACACACTGATAATAATTTGTTCCATCTTACCTAGATGTGCCTCACTCCTATAATCTTTAACATTTCAGGAAATCTGAGGAACCAAGCTTAGAGTCTTTAAGGTAAGGTTGAATAGAATTTTGTTCAAGGTAAGTTTTTATGAGATGCAGTTATGCAATTGGGTATGCATAGCTTTTAGAGGGATGTATTTATCTAGTTATGTGGGAAAATATTTATGTATTTCAGGTGACGGCAGAACTCTGGTGTTGTGTTTGGAGTTTGAACATTTATGTTCCATTGTATTACGTAGGAAGAGTTATAGACAGGTGTACCTGGTGCCCACTTTGAGTATCTAATTGTTATGTTGTGATATTAGAGCATATTTAATATAGTAAAATTTTACAAGACGCTACAGTTTGTATCAGATCCTAAGTTGCTAGGTTCTGAAGACTTCAGTGGATAACAATACTAGAGTATAGGAAAGGATCTTGATGAGAGTAGGAAAAAGGTAGATTAGGAATCTAGGAAGTTATTGTTGGGAGTTCAAGTGGAATCTTTGGTTTTGGTTTTGCAGCCAGGAGGCTGGAATCTATTGAGGGTCTTATGTGGTTTTTTGGAGACAACGGTTTTAGGAAAATTACAACAAACCATTGACGGTTTTGTTTATAAACTATGAGACTTAAACTTGAGACGTTAGTTGGTTAGATAGGTCATAATTTTTGTGGTGATTTGAGGCTTGATCCTTGTGATGATTAAGTGTATATGAGGAAAAAGGATTAGTGAAGGGTTTTGGGCCAAAGCATTGACTATTTTGTGTTGCAGGTACAAACTAACAACGGTTTCCTCAAAAAGACTCTCGGGATCTCAGTTTTTCCGTTGACGATTTTAGAGGTCTTAGAAAAACCGTCGACGATTTTATGTCTAAGTTGTGTGTTAAGGTTTATATTAAGAATATGGATGTTGAATTGTCTTCTTAGTTAGATAATTGTACTAGTCACGTTAAGATATTGGAATTCTAAGATTGTTTTCTGTCTAATTTTCATGATGGATCCCGTGAATAATAACGCAAATGCTGGAGGTAGTAACCACGTGGGGGCTTCCAGTATGGTTTGCAGCGATTCAGATCATGTGTTGTGAGTGTTGCTCATCAGGTTATGGCAGAAATAGCACGGAATTCCAGAGAACAGGGTTGCCTACTAGTTGAGCAGGGCTGCACCATAGAGCAGTTCACTCAGATGAACCCCCCAGCTTTCTCAGGTGGTGTTGACCCAATTATCATAGAGAATTGGGTACAAGAGATTGAGAAAATACTGGAAGTACTGCGTTGCACTGATGAACATAAAGTTCTCTATGACACATTCAAGTTGACGAGTGAGGCCGACCAATGGTGGTTAGCGGTGAAGCTATTGGAGGAGCAGATACCAGTACCCATAGCACTGACTTGGGGTTATTTTAAAGAGATCTTATTCAATCAATCCTTCCCCACCTCCATTATGGATGCTAAGATGGAGGAGGTCTGAGCCTAACCTAGGGTCACATGATAGTGTAGCAGTATGCCGCCAAGTTTATGGAGCTGTCTCGCTTCACCACATACATGATTCTTGATAAGTCCATAAAGGCGCAGAGGCTCAAGAGGGGCTTGAGACAGAAGATGTAACGTCCCTCAATTTATAAACATAAAATCTCATATAATAAATGAAATGGTCAACCCGAACCCGTGAGTAGCGGGGACATCTATCAAACACAGCGGAAAACCTAGCAGTAGTAAACATAAATCTCAACATCCAATCATAAAACATAATACCAGAGCTTTCTATTAACATCAATATACTGTTTATATGTACAATCTCCAAAAAAAAGTAAAAAACATCACTAGGGCCATACAACAAAAATCTCCTAGTCCTAGTTCAACGCTTACCCTTCTAGTAGGGAAGCACCAATCACTCAACGGCGGCCCTGACCCGCCGGTCTCTCTGGGTTTCCTAAAAAGTTAATTAATGTTGGGGGTGAGACACTTCTTAGTAAGGGAAAATAAACTAAATACAACTGTGTGGCAACATGAACATTTAAAGTGCTTATATATATACAGTACATTTCATAACTCTAGAAACAATCATAATATTATACTGGATGATCATGTACTTTCATATTTGTTAATAAATCATAACATACATAAGCATTTGTTATCACTGTAATTACATACATAAGACATCTGTTGTAACTGTAGTACTGAAAATATACCCAGGACGAATAGCTTGCTAATGTCATGTATTACCCCCCATAACGGGTTGTGCAGCCCGAAGCCGGGACCCGACAATGGCTGGCCAACCACTGCTGAATCAAATATGTCTGTAAGTACGATGGGCCCGCCAAACCCTGGTCCGGACTGCCAGGTGGACATCAACACTCTACTGAAAGCCACATCGACTATCCATCTCCCATCCCCTCGTGGGACGGTTAGCACTAATCTGAAGTAGATATCTGATCTACACATATAGCTACAGTACCGAGCCCTGAACTGAACTAAACTAACATCCTGGTTGTAATAACATATAATACTTGAACATACATAACATCATCACGGCCTCATGCCGAAATCATACATATGGCCTCGTGCCAAAATCATAATAAATACGGCCTCGCGCCGAAACATAAATACGGCCTCGTGCCGATAACATACATGTGGTCTCGTGCCAAAAATTGTTTCAGGTATTTATATTCTGAAAACAACTCATTTATCATATATATTCATCAAACTCAGTATAACATAATTCATTCTTTCAAAATACCTGAAAATATGTTTTGCTTGTAAAATCATTCATATCATGATTCGCTTCACATAAAAATAATGTTCATGCCACACATGTGCTGTTAAGTCTTACTTTATATTTTAAAATCATCATTTCTGGCATCTTATACATACATATACATTTTCATCACAATAACAGTATTTTCCAATCATACATTTCATATGTAATATACAAAGATAGCATAGGCTTTTTTGAAAATAAATGTGCTCATAATTAATAATAATATGCATGGAAAATTACTGCTTTAGTTTATTCCCTTACCTGGCTCCTGAGAAAGCCCCTCAAATTCCTAGCCTAACCCCCGTCGGATTTCCTATTCAATACCCTGAAACTCAAAATTCCCAGTATTAAACATCCGTATTTTCATGCGTACATCAATTTTTATAACTACCTCAAAGTCTAATTTGGCTTTAAAAGCCTTACCTCAACCTAGGGATGATTTCCAACTTCGTTTTTCCAACAATCCGCTCCGGCAAACTCGTAGTGAACTTCGCCAGGAGCATCGTGGTAGCCTCAAATCTTCGATCCGGCGACTTATGGGACCAAAATCAAAGAGAGAGAGTGAGAGGGCCGAAAAGGAGAGAGAGAGTGAGAGAGAGGAAGCTTAATATGAAATAAAAATCAATTTTTCATATATATAGATAGCGAAATTCATCGATGAGTCCGATCTTCATCGACGAGTTCTTCATAAATTTCATCGACGAGACCTTGTATTCGTTGACGAAATTTAGGGTGCCTCCGAACCCCTCTAGGCATTTTCTCATTGACGAAGCCCTGTGTTCGTCGACGAAATTCCTAAAGACTTCGTCGATGAAACCCAATGTTCATTGACAAAACCTTGTGTTCGTCGACGAACTCAGGCAATCTCTTAAAATTATTTTATTCCCCAAATGCAATGTCGTCGACGAAGTCTACGGCCTCATTCTATTTTTGTCTCTATTTCCCTCTCTCTTTATTACTCAAATTTCCAATTTAAATTCGGGTCGTTACAGAAGACATATGAGCAGGAGGCGTTCACGAAGGTGCAAAATTTCTCAGAATTGGTGGATAAAGCCGCTGTAGCAGAGACGAGTTGGCAGAGGGGAAGAGGGGTACATAGTTAGAGGAATAGGCCCACACCTCCTGGATTGCAAGCAAGTACTAGCCAGGGTCAATGGAAGAGAAACAATATGGGCCAGCGGCAAGTGGTGGGACACCGAGTTTCTGAGGGTAATCCAGTACCCCCTCTTTGTACTAGGTGTGATAGAAGGCATTGGAGAGAATGCTGAATTAGGACGAATGTCTATTATTAGTGTGGTCGACCTGGCCACATTGCATAAAACTATCATGCATCGCTAATCAATACACCCACTCTATAGAGACCCAAAAGATGATCACAATAATAATAAAGAGTAAGAAAAAGGAGAAATTGGCTTGGTGCAAAGCCAAACCGTCGACGGTTTTGTCCAGGTATAGCCAGCCATATATACCATTGGAGGTTTTTTTTCTTTTAAAGAAGTTAAAAAAAATATTCTACAATATTTTTTGAATGAATCCCTTGTCATTCTCAGGAGGAGCCGACCTGTTCATAGCATAAAATTGGATGCAAGAGATGAGAATATCCTAGCAGTACTACATTGCACAGACGTGCAGAGAGTTTTGCATACAACATTTAATCTAACAAGAGAGACTGAGCGATGGTGGTTAGCGGTGAAGCTCCTAGAGAAGCAGGGGCCAGTACCTGTAACACTGACCCAAGGACGTTTTAGGGAGATCTTTTTCGACCGCTACTTCCCCACCTTCATTAGAGATGCTAAGATAGAGGAGTTTCTGAATATCGCCTAGGGTTATCTAACAGTGCCACAGTATGCTGCTAAGTTCATAGAACTATCCCATGTCACCCCATTTATGATTCCTGATGATTTCAGAAAGGCACGGAGGTTTGAAAGAGTGTTAAGACAGAAAATTTATGAGTAGGTGGCAATTTTAAACGTTTAGGATTTCTCAGTATTGGTGTATAGGGCCACCATAGCAGAGGAGAGCATGCAGAGGAGTGTTAGGGTGCAGATTCAAAGGAAGAGGCCCACGCCTCCTTGATTTCTAGCAGTACTAGTCGGGTTCCATAGAGGAGAGATAGATACAGCGAGGGTCAGAGATATGAGATAGGAAACCATGGGTATCAGGGCGATCAAACCTACCTTATTTGGCCTAGATGTAGTAGGAGGCACATGGGAGAGTGTCAAGTGGGAAGGAATGTCTGTTATTAGTGTGGTAGACTTGGTCACATGGCACGAGTTTGTTGTGCGCAGTCGGGCAATGCTCTCGCTCCTATACGATTTTAAGGAAATAGCCAGGCACCTCGAGGAGGCTAGTAAACGAATATTGTGTAACGTCCCTGAATTTCTTAACATAAAATATCACATACTAAATAAAATGGTCAACCCGAACCCGTGGGTAGCGGGGACACCTGTCATACACAGCGGAAAACCTAGCAGCAGTACACATAAAATCTCAAACATCCCGTCATAAAATATAATACCAGAGCTTTCTATAACATTATGATACTGTACTACTATACATCCTCATATACATCAAAATATCTCTAGGGTCAAACACAAAATAATTCTAACCCTAGTACAAAATCTTACCCTCCTCACGGGGTAATCTCACTAATCTCAACGGCGGCCTTGACCCGCCGGTCTCTCAGGGACTCCTGAAAAATGTAATAATATTGGGGGTGAGACACTTCTCAGTAAGGAAAATAAACTAAATACAGTTGTGTGGCAACATGAATATTTAATGCATTTATACGTATATAGTACCTTTCATAATTCCATAAACATCATCATATCGTACTAGGTAAACATATATTTTCACATCTGTTAATAATTCATATCATACATAAAATCATTTGTTATAACTGTAGTACTGAAAATAAACACAGGATGAATAGCTAGCTAGTGTCATGTATTACCCCCCATGACGGGTTGTGCAGCCCGAAGGTGGGACCCGACAATGGCTGGCCGACCACTGCCGAATCAAATATGTCTGTAAGTACGATGAGCCCGCCACACCCTGGTCCGGACTGCCAGGTGGACGTCCACACTCTACTGAAAGCTACATCGACTATCCATCTCCCATCCCCTCGTGGGACGGTAGCACTAATAAGGCCTCGTGCCAAAATGAACCCATAGCTACGGTACCGAGCTCCTGGTCTGAACTAAACTAACATCCTGGTTATGAAAACATATAATACATGATCATACATAACATCATTACGGCCTCGTGCCGAAAACATAGATACGGCCTCGCGCCGAAATCATACATATGGCCTCGCGCCAAAATCATAGTAAATATGGCCTCGCGCCAATAATATAAATACGGCCTCGTGCCGATAGCATAGATTCGGCCTCGTGCTGATAACATAAATACATGGCCTCGCGCCAATAACATAAATATGGCCTCGTGCCGATAACATAAATATATGGCCTCGCGCCAAAATTGTTTCAGGTATATATATATTGAAAATACATCATTTATCACAACATAACTCATATTTCCATAAATGCTTGGTTCGTAAAATCTTTCACATCATAATACATTTCACATAAAATAATATTTATGCCACACATATGCTGTTAAAAGTCATACTTCATATTCTAAAAACGTGAATTATTTACATCTCATACATACATATACATTTTAATCATCATAGCAGTATTTTTCTCAATCGTACATTTCATGCGTAATACACAATATAACATATGCTTTTCTAAAAATAAATTTACTCATAATCAATAATAATTTGTATGAAAAATTACTGCTTTAGTTTATTCCCTTACCTGACTATTGAGAAATTCCTTAGGACCCAAAATTTCACGCCCTTAGCGCCCGAAATTTAATTCCTGCAATTTACATTCTTCCCCAGATTAATTAATCTATTTCTCCAAAATAATACTCATCTAGCCTTCCTTAGGCTCCATATACCTCAAATTAATATTTAAACTATTATTTAATATCCCTACTTAATTTTTCCAAATTTTGCCTGCGGGTCCCAAAATTACACCCGCGGCGCTCACCCGAGCCCTAAATTTTAGAAATCCTATTTCAGTCGCAGATGCTTAATATTTTAGCATTTCTAAATTAATGCTAATTAATTAAAAATAAGCCCCTTAATAATCGCCGCACCCCAAATTTGGGGTTTTGGCCCGACACTCCCACGAGAATTCCGTCCCACTAGACTTGTAGAGAATCATCCCTAGATTCTCGTGGTGGCGTCCGTTCGTCAATTGGGCTTATATTTTGCAAGAAATTAAAGAAAAAGGGAAAAATGGCTTACCCCAGGGAATACGCTTACGCCGCTCCTACCACCGATCCGCTCCAGTAGAAATGACGGCAGCGGCGAATGGAGTCCAGTGGTATCTTTGGATTTTCGATCGGGCGAAAATCCGTCACGAAATCGAGGAGAGAGGGAGAGAGAACGTGAGGAGAGAGAGAGAGTTCTGAGAGTTGCAGTAAACAATAAATAAATGAATGAATAAAGAAGAAGAAGAAGAAGGAGAAGAATAGTATGAATTAAATCATACTGGCGCGTGAATTAAATTTTAGGAATCCACCTGAAGCTTTAAGAAGCTTCAGGTGGTTAATATATATATATATATATATATATAGATATATAATATTTAATTATTAATAATAATAATAATATATTTTATTTAAAAAATAAAAATTAATTTTAATTAATTAATTTTTTTTTCTTTTTTCTTTTTTTTTTAAATTCGTTTAATTAATTAATTAATTAATAATTATTATTATTTTTAATTATTTATTTTTATTTTTATTTTATTTTTGAAATCAATCCACTAATATTTTATATCTCTTTTTGGGTTTTTTACATTCTCCCCACCTTATAAAAATTTCGTCCTCGAAATTTGCCATTTCCCTATTTCCCTTTCTTAGCGAAAACACTTCTTATTTTTATTAATTACCCTCACTTATGGCGGAGGAATACCGTGGTTACAACGAGGGCTCTGGGAGATTACAACTAGTCAAAATTCTCCCAAAACCATTCATGTTTCAAAACTAAAAATTTTATCTATCTTATGTTACACTATACAAATAAAAATTACAACAATATTCCATTCACTTAACTGGCTCAACTCTAACTCCACTGAATAAGTGCGGATATTTCTGGCGCATCTGATCCTCTAGTTCCCAAGAAGCCTCCTCAATGGCATGGTTGCGCCACAGAATTTTTACCAGTGGAATCTTCTTCGTGCGCAGCTCCTGTTCCTTCCAGTCAAGAATCTGCACTGGCACTTCCTCATAAGCTAAAGTATCGCCCAACTCCAGTGTTTCATATCTAATCACATGAGAGGGGTCTGGGACGTATTTCCTCAACATAGAAACGTGGAATACGTCATGGATCCTAGATAGGACCGGTGGTAATGCCAAACGATAGGCAACTAAACCCACTCTCTCAAGAATCTCGAATGGTCCAATATACCTAGGGCTCAGCTTACCCTTCCTCCCGAACCTCATAACACCTTTCAGCGGTGCCACCTTCAGGAACACGTGATCTCCTATGTCAAACTCCAATTCTCGCCGACGAGTATCAGCATAACTCTTCTGCCAGCTCTGCGCTGTCCTAATCCTGTCTCTGATGAGTCTGACTTTATCTTGAGTCTGCTGTATCAGCTCTGGCCCCAATACCTGTCTCTCACCAACCTCATCCCAGTACAATGGGGATCGACACCTCCTGCCATACAGTGCCTCATATGGTGCCATCCCAATGCTGGCCTGGTAGCTGTTGTTATACGCAAACTCAACTAATGGCAAATACTGCATCCAACGACCTCCAAAATCCAGCACACATGCTCGCAGCATATCCTCCAAAATCTGTATCGTCCTCTCTGTCTGTCATTCTGTCTGAGGATGAAAAGCTGTGCTGAACGAAAACTGAGAACCCATGGCCCCTTGCAGACTTTTCCAAAAACGAGATGTAAACCGTGGGTCTCTATTTGTAACTATGGACACTGGGACGCCGTGGAGTCTAACTATCTCCTGGATGTATAACTCAGCCAATCTGTCCATGGAGTAGCTAACTCTAATCGGCAAAAAGTGGGCAGTCTTCGTCAATCGATCCACCACTACCCAAATAGCGTCCTGTCCATGCAATGCTGGCGGTAATCCTGAGACGAAATCCATCGCTATATGCTCCCACTTCCACTCAGGAATGTGGAGTGGCTGCAACGATCCCGCTGGTCTCTGATGCTCAGCCTTCACTTGCTGGCATGTCAAACACTGACCCACAAACTGAGCTATCTCCCTCTTCATGTTGCTCCACCAGAAGGAATCTCGGAGATCCCTGTACATTTTAGTGCTACCCGGATGTACAGTATATAGGGATCGATATGCTTCCTCCAGAATGACTTTCTTGATCTCAGGATCAGCAGGAACACATAACCTGGTATGGAACCTCAGGGCTCCATCATCTGAAATGCTGAACTCTGGTTCCTGACCATCCTGTACCTTTCCCATAAGCTCTACTAGTTCTGCATCATTCCTCTGAGCTGCTTTAATCCTCTTCTGTAGAGTCGGTTGCAAAACCAAGTCAGCAATGAACGCCTGGTGATCACCCTCTACCAGCTCCACACCGAGCCTCTCCAGATCCATCTGAATCGGATGCTGAATCTCCCTTGCAGATACAGATGATTCCACTGATTTCCGAGTCAAAGCATCAGCAACCACATTAGCCTTTCCTGGGTGGTAGCTAATAGTGCAGTCGTAATCCTTTATTAGCTCCAACCATCTCCTCTGCCTCATATTCAATTCCTTCTGCGTGAAGAAATACTTTAAACTCTTATGGTCAGTAAATATCTCACACCTACCCCCATATAGATAATGCCTCCAAATCTTCAGCGCGTAAACAACCGCCGCCAACTCCAGATCGTGGGTAGGGTAGTTCTTCTCATATTCTTTCAACTGTCGTGAGGCATAGGCTATCACTCTCCCCCGCTGCATCAACACGCATCCCAGCCCTTTATGGGACGCATCACTGTAAATTACGAACCCCTCTTCTCTTGAAGGAATCGTCAACACAGGCGCAGTGATGAGTCGTTGCTTCAACTCTTGGAAGCTCTGCTCACATTCATCAGACCACTCAAACTTCGCTCCTTTCCTAGTCAATCTGGTCAACGGGCCTGACAATCGAGAAAAGCCCTCAACAAACGTGCGGTAGTACCCAGCCAATCCTAGAAAACTCCTGATCTCGTGCACGTTCTTTGGTCGTACCCAGTCAACTACCGCCTCAATCTTACTCGGATCAACAGAAATACCACCCTTGGATACAACGTGTCCAAGGAAGGTAACCTGTTCCAGCCAGAACTCACACTTCTTGAGTTTTGCATATAGCTTCTTCTCTCGCAGCACCTGCAACACTATACTCAAATGCTCCTCATGCTCCTCTGCACTCTTCGAATATACCAGTATATCATCAATAAATACTACCACAAACTGATCCAAATACTGCTGAAAAACCCTGTTCATAAGATCCATAAACACCGCAGGAGCATTCGTCAACCCAAACGGCATAACTAGAAATTCATAGTGACCATACCGTGTTCTAAATGCTGTCTTCAGAACATCTTCGGCCCTGACTTTCCCCTGATGGTACCCGGAGAGTAAATCTATCTTCGAAAAGATCTGTGTCCCCTGTAACTGGTCAAACAAATCATCAATACGCGGGAGCGGGTATTTATTCTTGATAGTTACTTTATTTATTTCTCGATAGTCGATGCACAATCTCATCGAGCCATCCTTCTTCCTCACAAACAAAACTGGTGCTCCCCAAGGTGACACACTGGGCCGAATGAACCCCTTATCTAACAGCTCCTGCAACTGCTCTTTCAATTCTTTTAGCTCTGCCGGTGCCATTCTATACGGCGCCTTCGAAATCGGTGTTGTCCCCGGAACCAGATCAATAACAAACTCTACCTCACGATCAGGAGGTAGTCCCGGCAAATCCTCTGGAAATACATCAGGGAAATCTCTCACCACTGGGATATCCTCCACCCTCAGTTCGCCTTCTGATACAGCCTTCACATAGGCTAAATATCCCTGACAACCTTCTGATAGCAATCTACACGCTTGAATAGCCGATAATAACTGAGGTGGGGTGCGCACATGTGATCCCACAAATCTATACTCTTGTCCCTCTGGAGGTCTAAACACTACCACTCTCTGACGGCAATCAATGCTAGCATAGTGGGCAGCTAGCCAATCCATGCCCAAGATTAACTCAAACCCATGCATGTCTAAAATCACCAAATTAGCTAACAAATACCTCCCTAGAATATCCACTGGACAGTCCCTGAGTACCTTCCTACATACCCCTACGGTCCCAGTTGGCGTAGCAACAGACAAATTAATTTCTAACTGCTGAGGCTCAAACCCACACAATTTAACATAATCCCAGGCGATAAATGAATGCGTCGCCCCAGAATCAAACAAAACAGTAGCTTTAAATGACATTATTGAAACAGTACCTATCACCACATCTCCTGCTGCCTCAGCATCACCCGGTGTCAAAGCAAAAACTCTGGCTGGGGCCGTATTCCTCTGCTGGCCTCCTCGTGGTGCCTGGTAACCTCCTCGTGCAGGTCTAGGAACAGTACCAATCTGTGTCGGACACTCCCTCATCATATGTCCTGGCTCCCCGCACCTGTAGCAGACACCTCGCCCAGCACGACACTCTCCCAAGTGTCTCTTCCCGCAAGATGGGCAAGCGGGAGATGGCTGTGCACCCTGGAAACCGTGATTCCCGGTCTTCTGTCTCCGGTCCCTATAATAGCCACCTTTCTTCCACGCGGCACGGTCGGCTCCCTGCTGGAAATCAGAAGGTATAGATCTCTTCTTCTGCCTCTGCTCCTCAGCCTCCAATCGCTCACCAATCTCTGCTATAGTGGCTCAGTCAACCAACTCGGTGAAGTCCCGCAACTTCAATATCGATACCTGCTTGTAAATTTCTCTCCTCAAGCCTCTTTCAAACTGTCGTACCTTCTTCGTCTCATTTGGAATAATGTACGGGGCGAAGCGAGATAGCTCGATGAACCTTGCCGCGTACTGTTGTACTGACAGTTGTCCCTGCTTCAGATTTAGGAACTCCGTAATCTTAGCCTCCCTGGAAGAGGCTGGAAAATACCTGTCGAAGAATATCTCTCTAAATCGCTCCCAAGTCATCTCTACGGGTATAGTCCTCTGCTGCTCTAACAATCTCACTGCCGACCACCATCTCTCGGCCTCTCCAGTCAGTCTATAGGTGGCAAACAGCACCTTCTGCTCCTCTGAACACTGCAGTACTGCAAATATTTTCTCCATCTCCTGCACCCAATTCTCAGCGACTGCAGAGTCCGTTCCTCCTGAGAAAGCTGGAGGATTCATCTTTATGAACTTCTCAATCGTACAACCGTGGCCTACAGACGGACCACCCTGTTCCCTCGAACTCCTGGCAATTTCTGCCATAACCTGCTGTGCTACGCTGCGTAAGACTGCATCTGAATCACTACCCGCAGCGCCTGAGGGTCCAGCACCCTCACTCCCACTGGCGTGGGCACTATTTCCACCGTGGTCCATCCTGAAAGAAGAAATAACTTAACTCAAAACCTCATTCTCTATACATATCACTCAGCTCATATGGTATATTTTCCTAATTAACTCGTCACTCTTGATCTTAATTTAAGGTTCAATCCTGAAATCTAGATACCCAACCCGACGATAGTTTACAATGAATTTCCTGAAATCGTCACCCCAGGAAAATCATACAAACCACCACGGAAGTCCTGCATCTAGACTACAAAACCAGACCTCAAATCCTCCTATCCTATACTCTGGTATTAATACTGCTGCACTCTAGAGTCTACAGAACCTAGTATCCTAGGCTCTGATACCAAATGTAACGTCCATGAATTTCTTAACATAAAATATCACATACTAAATAAAATGGTCAACCCGAACCCGTGGGTAGCGGGGACACCTGTCATACACAGCGGAAAACCTAGCAGCAGTACACATAAAATCTCAAACATCCCGTCATAAAATATAATACCAGCGCTTTCTATAACATTATGATACTGTACTACTATACATCCTCATATACATCAAAATATCTCTAGGGTCAAACACAAAATAATTCTAACCCTAGTACAAAATCTTACCCTCCTCACGGGGTAATCTCACTAATCTCAACGGCGGCCTTGACCCGCCGGTCTCTCAGGGACTCCTGAAAAATGTAATAATATTGGGGGTGAGGCACTTCTCAGTAAGGGAAAATAAACTAAATACAGCTGTGTGGTAACATGAATATTTAATGCATTTATACGTATATAGTACCTTTCATAATTCCATAAACATCATCATATCGTACTAGGTAAACATATATTTTCACATCTGTTAATAATTCATATCATACATAAAATCATTTGTTATAACTGTAGTACTGAAAATAAACACAAGATGAATAGCTAGCTAGTGTCATGTATTACCCCCCATGACGGGTTGTGCAGCCCGAAGGTGGGACCCGACAATGGCTGGCCGACCACTGCCGAATCAAATATGTCTGTAAGTACGATGAGCCCGCCACACCCTGGTCCGGACTGCCAGGTAGACGTCCACACTCTACTGAAAGCTACATCGACTATCCATCTCCCATCCCCTCGTGGGACGGTAGCACTAATAAGGCCTCGTGCCAAAATGAACCCATAGCTACGGTACCGAGCTCCTGGTCTGAACTAAACTAACATCCTGGTTATGAAAACATATAATACATGATCATACATAACATCATTACGGCCTCGTGCCGAAAACATAGATACGGCCTCGCGCCGAAATCATACATATGGCCTCGCGCCAAAATCATAGTAAATATGGCCTCGCGCCAATAATATAAATACGGCCTCGTGCCGATAGCATAGATTCGGCCTCGTGCTGATAACATAAATACATGGCCTCGCGCCAATAACATAAATACAGCTTCGTGCCGATAACATAAATATATGGCCTCGCGCCAAAATTGTTTCAGGTATATATATATATTGAAAATACATCATTTATCACAACATAACTCATATTTCCATAAATGCTTGGTTCGTAAAATCTTTCACATCATAATACATTTCACATAAAATAATATTTATGCCACACATATGCTGTTAAAAGTCATACTTCATATTCTAAAAACGTGAATTATTTACATCTCATACATACATATACATTTTAATCATCATAGCAGTATTTTTCTCAATCGTACATTTCATGCGTAATACACAATATAACATATGCTTTTCTAAAAATAAATTTACTCATAATCAATAATAATTTGTATGAAAAATTACTGCTTTAGTTTATTCCCTTACCTGACTATTGAGAAATTCCTTAGGACCCAAAATTTCACGCCCTTAGCGCCCGAAATTTAATTCCTGCAATTTACATTCTTCCCCAGATTAATTAATCTATTTCTCCAAAATAATACTCATCTAGCCTTCCTTAGGCTCCATATACCTCAAATTAATATTTAAACTATTATTTAATATCCCTACTTAATTTTTCCAAATTTTGCCTGCGGGTCCCAAAATTACACCCGCGGCGCTCACCCGAGCCCTAAATTTTAGAAATCCTATTTCAGTCGCAGATGCTTAATATTTTAGCATTTCTAAATTAATGCTAATTAATTAAAAATAAGCCCCTTAATAATCGCCGCACCCCAAATTTGGGGTTTTGGCCCGACACTCCCACGAGAATTCCGTCCTACTAGATTTGTAGAGAATCATCCCTAGATTCTCGTGGTGGCGTCCGTTCGTCAATTGGGCTTATATTTTGCAAGAAATTAAAGAAAAAGGGAAAAATGGCTTACCCCAGGGAATACGCTTACGCCGCTCCTACCACCGATCCGCTCCAGTAGAAATGACGGCAGCGGCGAATGGAGTCCAGTGGTATCTTTGGATTTTCGATCGGGTGAAAATCCGTCACGAAATCGATGAGAGAGGGAGAGAGAATGTGAGGAGAGAGAGAGAGTTCTGAGAGTTGCAGTAAACAATAAATAAATGAATGAATAAAAAAGAAGAAGAAGAAGAAGAAGAATAGTATGAATTAAATCATACTGGCGCGTGAATTAAATTTTAGGAATCTTGAAGCTTCAGGTGGTTAACATATATATATATATATATATATATATATATATATATATATTTAATAAAAAATATTAATAATAATAATAATAATATATTTTATTAAAAAAAATAAAAATTAATTTTAATTAATTAATTTTTTTTCTTTTTTCTTTTTTTTTTTAAATTCGTTTAATTAATTAATTAATTAATAATTATTTTTTTTTTAATTATTTATTTTTATTTTTATTTTATTTTTATTTTTATTTTTTTTTTGAAATCAATCCACTAATATTTTATATCTCTTTTTGGGTTTTTTACATATTGCATAGGCACGGGTATATGCACTGACACCAGGAGACACAGAGACGATAGGCGATGTGGTGACATGTACTATTATTATGTATTCAATTAAAGCAGTTATTTTATTTGATTAAGGGGCCACACATTCGTTTATTTCTTAAGAGTATATTAAACCGTGTGGGATAGAACCTCAAGTATTGGATGCCGAATTACCTGTAGCTACACCGACCGGAGTAGTAGTGGTTTGTAGGAAGGAGCTTAAAAGCTATCCAGTGGATATTCAGGGAAAAGTGCTACTAGCCGATCTAGTATTGTTAGATATACATAGGTTCGACGTGATTTTGGGGATGGACTAGCTAGCTGCTAATTATGCCAACATTAATTGTTATCAGAAGGAAGTAGTTGTTGACCTTATTAGTCACACCCGGTTTTGATAATGACAAATACTCTAGTATTTGATGTCTGTCAAGTTTGTGTGCAGGTTCATATTAGCTTGATCATTTCATGGCACGTGAAAACTGGATGACTGAAGACCTAGAAGATCTATTGTAATTCATGTTATATTATGGGTCCGTAATAGTAACTAGGGATATAGTCTGTAATAATCTCTGCATGTCATGCATGTAGGTTTTTGTAAGCTCAAAAAGACCGTAGTTTGACCATAGGTACCGAATGACTTTAGGGCACCTTTCGGTCAACCTTTAGTTGACCAACGCCAAGTTTTTGGGCGTACTTGAAAAGACCCTAGGTTCCTAGACATTGTGCACAAAAGTCCCCATAATCACTTACATTATCAGGGGAAAGAATTGAAATAAAATTGGAAAAAATAGGGAAAGTATGAGAGAGCTCGGGCGACCGAACCCTAAGTGAACAAATCACCTCGGGTGCCCGAATTGTTGAGAAGTCAACAATTTGACCATGCTTTGGGCGACCGAACATATTTTG
Organism: Malania oleifera; assembly: GCF_029873635.1. Lineage (NCBI taxonomy): Eukaryota > Viridiplantae > Streptophyta > Magnoliopsida > Santalales > Ximeniaceae > Malania > Malania oleifera. The sequence continues at coordinate 84,405,956 of NC_080425.1, forward strand.
AGCATATCTCCCTTGGGCACCCGCACTTGTGTCAGGTTCCTTTTTAACTACCCAGGTGCCCGAACGATCACATTCAAAATAGGGATTGGATGACCAAATTGGCTAGTTCGATTAACCGAACCTCGGACCGGGCACCCAAACCTACAAACAAATGCTATTGACTTTGATTCGGGGTGTCGAACCAAGACACGGTCGACCAAACTCATTTAAATTACTTTTATTACTATGTCTGTTCAGGCTACCGAATCTTGGTTCAGCCACCCGAACCTCGGCGGGTTAAAAATTATTTAACCGTGGTAAAATTGGGTTATGTGGGGTTAATGGTGTTTAAACATTTTGAATCTTTTCCAATAATTCCCAACATGTCCCAAACGGTTATATTTTTAACCTTGTCTATAAATATAGGTTCATTTGCAAGATTAGAGAGACATTAGCCAAAATCATTAGAGAAAATCCACTCTATCTCAAAATCACATTTTTCCCAAAATACTCTCAAATATTCACTCCCTTGATACATCCTAATAGTGTGAAAGTATATTGATTGTCCTTGTGTTCATTAGATAGTGCTAATACTCCCATTTGATTAATTGAGTGTGATATTATTTTTAGGGAGTTTAGCTTAAATTTATCCCACAGATTTTGATATTATAAATCTCGTGGTGGGATAAACTAAGTGAGCTTAGGATATTTGCATTGTTATTGCAAGTGTCTCATAGCTTTGATTTTGGTGTGCAAAATATTTTTCTACAAGCTAAAATATTTTCAAACTACTCTTGTGCTCATTACATTGAAGGAAAATCTTTTAGGCTAGTTTGAATACTTGATTAACATCTTTGAAACCCTAATTTGCTATTGAGATTTCATTTAGTTTGTTTCAAAGATACAACTTGTTTAGAACACTCTTGAGCATATTAGCGATCATATTTTGTTGAGTGTGACTTGCACAAAAATACACATCACTGAGCTTACATTACCTACATTGTTGATATGTATGTGATTGATTAAGTATACTGCGTATATTGGGTACATATCTGCTTTACATGAAAGCATAATCACTGTACCATTTGAGTGAAAATACTGTTGTATTTCTAGGCGTGGCTTGAGGGGGTTTGATCTAATCCGGAAGGATTAGGTTGGGGTCAGCCCTGTGAATTTGACCTAGGACCTTCTCCACCTCGCAAGGAGAGTTTGTAAAAGTTGAGGTTAGCCCTGTGTTAATTGACCTGGTTTGTATAGGTGCCGCTCCACCCATTAAGTGAGCCATTAATGGAATCCTTGGGCTTGCGAGCTAGAGGCGGGGATGTAGGCACAGTTGGTCGAACCCCGATAACATATTGTGTGTCTATTTATATTTCTGCACTTTATATTTATCGCATGTGTATATCATATTGTCAATGATGCGCATGATTTAAATTCCACTAATATGTCCCTTGTTGTGATATATGTCGCGGCGTCCCGGAAGCGCGTGTGTCCCGGGCGGCGGAATTAAAATCATTTTTAAATTTTTCATGGAAAAACATGGAATATTGGAGTCGCCACTAACCTTTAGTGCGGTTAGAACACATGAGTTGGGGTCGGGAGTTCGGTTACGCGAGGGGAAGGTACGAGCACCCCCTACGCGCCCGTTCTTGCGAACGGTACCTAATTAATTTGAAATTATCCCTAAGTTAATCTAAAAATTCTTTAAATTACTCCTTTTTTATGAATTTATAAATACATGTGAAAAATAAATAAATAAATAAAATAATAAATAAATAAAGATGATATATACATATATATTCCCTCAGAGCTTAGGGTACGTGATGCCCGAAGGCTCATACCCCCGCAATAAAATCATAGGGATTAAAAATCAAGAAAATACTTAGGAAAATATACTCCCAAAATTTGGAAATCTTATAGATTTTTTAATAGAAAAATACTAACATGAGAGGTTTCAATGCGTGATAATAGGATAATCAACAACTATTAAAATATCAAATAATAATAATAATAATAATAATAATAATAATAATAATAATAATAATACCATATATATTGAAAGTACTAAAAACACCCTAATATGTAATACTAAATATCCTAAAGATACCATATGAAGTAATAGCCTATATCTTAAAATACTAAAAATACCCTAATAGGTGATACTAAACATAGTAATAATACCATATAATTCATAATTATGACAATAAACATATAATATGAATTTAAATACTAAAAAAAATACCATATAGACTAATAATAATACTAAAATGCCATAATAATAAACTAAAATTATAAACTACATTATAAATACCACCATAAGCATAATGTAAACATAATGATAAAGATAAACCTAATAAACTACACCTAAAGATAAACATAATAATATATAAACATAGTAATACCTATAAATACCACAATATATATTAGATGAACATAGGAACAATATAAACATGATAATGAACAACATACCAAAACATCACACGCTAATGAAAATACTACAATAAAAGACAACCATATTTATTATTTAATATACATTAATATAAACAATAAAAATTTAAACCTAAATTAATACTATGACAAAAACAAACCCTGCAAAAAAAAAAATAATAAATAAATAAAATAAATCAACGTCAAATATATATATATATATATATATATATACTTATATGAAACCTGAATTAATATTATTGCAAAAGGTGGAAAAATCCTGCGAAAAATAGAATAATGTTAGATATACACATATATAAAGCTCCACTTAAATGTACAAAAAAAAAATAATAATAATAACAATTAAACTTTACATGTCAAACACTAATGAAAATATTACAATAAAAGACAACCATATTCATTATTTAACATACATTAATATAAACAATAAAAATTTAAACCTGAATTAATACTATGACAAAAACAAACCCTGCAAAAAATAATAATAATAATAAATAAAATAAATAAATCGACGTCAAATATATATATACATATATGAAACCTGAATTAATATAGAATAATGTTGGATATATACATATATATAAAGCTCCAATTAAATGTACAAATAAAAAAAATTTAAACTTTACATGTCAAAACGCCACACACAGGCATGTGTGTGACAGTGTGAGTGCGTGTGTGTGTTATGTGTGTCTACATGCAGTGGGGCTTACAGAGGGACTTGCCGGGGAGATCTGCAGAGGCTGTCGGAGTGGGGTTGGCTCGCCGGGGATGCTGGTCGGAGGGCTGGCTCGCGCTCGGCCGGCTGGCTCGTCTGGAGTGGTGCAGCGGTGGGTGCAAAGGGCTGGCACTGGAGACGCTTGGTTGGAAGGCTGGCTCGTGCTCGACTGGCTGGCTCGTTTGGAGTGGTGCAGCGGTGGGTGCAGAGGGCTAGCACTGGAGATCCTGGATGCTGGCCGTGAGTCTTGGATGCCGTGGAGATGCTGTGCCGGGGCTGGGTTGCTGTGTGTGGCTGAGCTTTGAGAGGGTGCAGGGGATTCGCTGCTGGGAGAGATTGCAGGGCTACTGTGCTGCTGCTGCCGCCGGGTTGTGCAGAGAATGGGGGCTGCCGCAACTGTGGTTGAGGGCCGCTGCTACTGGTGTGGTGGTTGGCCGAGGATAGGGGCTGGCAGTGTTGCAGAGGGTCTCCGGCGGTTGCAGAATGGTGCTCGCCGGGGTTGGTTCTGAGGTGGTCGGTGATCCCGTATGGCCGGAATAGTGGCGAGATGGAGTTGCAGAGGTCGCCGGCTTGCAACAACCGGAGTTTTTTGTGTTGTAGGAAGGCGATCGGGTGATGAAGCTGTTACTCGGAATGGAGAGGCGTGGCGGCTGTGCGTGAGAGAGTTGCTGGGAGATGGAGAGGGAGGATGAGGATCGGCCGGAGCCAAAAGAACCAAGGTAGGGTTTTTTTTTATTTTCTGTTTTGGCCTCCTGCCGTTGCTGTGGCTGTGCAGCGTGAAGGTGTTCGCAGCGCCCCCCCTTTTTTCCTTTGTGCTCCCGTCCTCTTATAAAAAAAATTTGTGAAAACCCTACAAAACCTTCCTTCTTTGATTTTTCTTTTTCTTTTTTCTTTTTTTTTTATTCTTTTATTCTTATGATAATAATGAAAAAGGAAATAATTTAATAATAACTATCATAATAATATAAGTATCCATAAGATAATAATAATAATAATAATAATAATAATAATAATACTAATAGTAAATAATAATAAATAGTTATAGTAAAAATAAAAATTAAGATACTATTGGTAAAATAATAATAATAATAATATTAATAAAGTAATAATACTAATATTAAAAGTAATAAATAATAATAATGATAACATTACTAAAAATAATAAGAATAATAATAGCCAAAATAAGATACTCATGCTAATAATAATAATAATAATAATAATTATAATTATAATATATCAAAAACAATAAAATAAATGAAAAATAAAAATAATTATAGTAAAGTAAAAATAAAATAAAGATAATAAAAGTACTAGTAATAATAATAATAATAATAATAATAATAATAATAATGATAATAAAAATACTAGAAAAATAATAGTAGAGTACTAATAATATAGGAAAATAATAATAATAATAATAAAAATAATAATAATAAAATAAGAAGGGACCCAGTGTTCTATTTGGCTATGGCAAAAATAGGGTGTCTACAATATAAACCTTTAATTTCCTAGGCCAACGAATCTAGTTATTGTTTTTTTTTTTTTTTTTGTATTAGGCAATAGAATGTCAATGACCTACGCCTAGTTAAAGGTGTGTCCTTTGAGTAATTTGTATTTTGGTTTTCTTTCCTTCTCTTTTGCTAGTGGTTATACCATGTGTTAGAGGCATGGTCATCCAACCTCTCCTTTCTCTTTCCAATCTCATATTGTCTTCTTTTTTTTTTTTTCTTTTTTTTTTTTTTTTAGAGTTTGATCATACCTAACTATGAGAGGGAAATGGTAAATACACGAGGGAAGTAAAATTTTGTACCTCCTCACATCATATCTTAAAATTACAATCCAATTCCATAGAGTTACCATGGTATTTGTTAGGAAGTTCCTATATAAGGCTAATTGATGATTAAGATTTTGAACCAAAAAACTTGAAATGTTTGAACAATTAGTGACGACTTCAAAATGCATCACTAATAGTCAGTTGAGCTACCGTTATAGTCACCACTCCATAAGCGTCAATAATAATTAATAGTGACAATTTTCTATTATTAGTGATGGTTTAAAACCATTACTAAATGTATTCTTTTTTGTAGTGATTTGAGGAAGATATTACACCTCAAAAATCTACAAAACAAAACATATTAAAGAGTGCTCTAATGATGAACCCTTTTATGCCTATGTAGCTATAATAGATATATGTGTACGAACAAGTGTCTAGCTCCTAGATAGTCTTTTCACCTTACTACTCAAGTACTGCTCTTTGTACTTGTCTTGGTGAGCATATAGATCTATTTTTAAAGATATACATCGATTAAGGAGAGAACAATATTTGGGATGCAAATTCAACTTCTTGTTTGATCCTATAAACAAGACTAGTTAGCATTTATATATCGTTCACTATCCAACAATTATTGAATTCATTATACCACTAGCTAGGTGTGTAACGACCTCAAAATTAAGACATTTTTTTTTTCCACATAAATTGCTCTGATATCTCTGCTATGAAATCTCAGACCCCAAAGGACACTGGGGTATTCCTGTATACAATAAACATACCTACGCAGCGGAAATATAAATCATATAACCATATATACTATACAATACTAGAATCCAGTATTTACAGACCATAGCCATACAAAATAATTTCCTCCAGTACCATCTACCCCAAAAATACAAAACTCTGTCAAAAACTCACCCTACAACATGGGTAATCAAATAAACTCCTTATTCGCGAGCCTGATCTGCTCGCTTAGTTAGCTCACTTGAAAAATGATAAAGTAATGGGGTGAGTTGACGATCAGTAAGTGGAAATATGCTATTACTAGTGTGTGGCGACTAAGTTGCATATTGTTAAAATAACAGCTGAACAGTAATAAAATAGTAAATCAGTAAAGCATGTTTTTTATTGTATCATCTGTATTTTCTACTTTTCATACTGCTAATATCATACTATACTCATCATATACTGTAAAACTGTATACATATACATAACTATGCTTTATCCCTAGAACTTTGTATGTCATGATTTGACCCCTCATGACAGGGTTGTGCGGCCGTAGGTGGGACTTAATCTGGTCGGCCCTCCAGATAAGTCATCATACTATACACTACCTCAACCCAACCAAACTGCATACTCTCCTAGGCGCGAGACTTGCTACTACCTCGTCAAACTGGCCCCCTCAACCCAGTGAACTGGGGAGCTGCATCCTCCCCGAGCACAGTTTGACGGTAGCCACACACTATCTGAGATATGTGGTTGCATATTATCTGTTTATAGCAACAGTACCGTGCTCTATATTCTGTATCTATACTGTATCTATTTGTAATCTTTCCTCAAGGATCTGATACTATATATATATATATACATACATATATATACTCTTTTATTGTTTTCTTCATGTTTTAAAAATTACCATAACACTATCTTTTGTATTGTAAATACTATAATCTCTGTATGTTGTATCTGTATCGTCTTGATGTTATCTCTTTATATCTGTCTGTATACTCTGTCTATATGCTCTGTCTGTATACTCTGTATATTATGGTAATAGGAAACATGACATACTATAAATACTGTATATACTATTATGAATAAAGATGTAATATACTGATCTGAGTAAAACTGTAATATACTATTCTCGATAAATATCTGTGATATACTAATCTGTATAAAACTATAACATACTGATCTGAGTAAAACTGAAATATACTGTTCTGGATAAATATATATAATATACTATCTATATCTGTGTAATGAGTATAGTATGATATACTGTAAAAACTATATAAGTTCTTCATCACATAAATATCTACTCAGGCCACACAAGCATTTAAAACTCATATTCTGTAAAACTGGGTAATAAGTTGGTATATACATATGTATAAAATCTCTGATAATATTATAAAAATTCCTAGCATGACATATTTCCCTTACCTTAAATATGAAAAGTCCCTACTGTACCCTAACCCTACACTCGTAGGGTTCTCCACTCAATATCATGAAAATGACATTCCCCAGAACAAAACATCAGTATTTTCTTACCTACAACATTTTTTATAACTGTAGGGGAAGCATATTCTAAACAAAATACCTTACCTTGAATTTGGGACGAATTTTAAACCTCTTCCACCGACGATCCGCTCCAGTAGACTTGTAGAGAACTTTGCCAGGAGTGTCATGGTGGCTTCAAATAGTCGATCCGACGTGAAATAGGGTCGAGATCGAAGAGAGAAGGAGGGAGAGGCGTTTTTAGAGAGAGAAAGATCCTTTTGCACCAAAATTGTGCTGAAAAATCTGGGTTTTGGCAATTTATGGCCCTGGATTCGTCGACGAGAGTCTTTAAGTAATTTCGTCGACGAATCTTCCTCCCTCGTCAACAAATTTCAAACTGCCCCCAAAACCTCTCTTGGTATTTTCGTTGACGAACTCCCTATGTTCGTCAACGAGGCCCTTCAAAGTGCAATGTCGTCGACGAACCCTGCTGCCTCATTCTGTTTCTGTTTCCATTTCTCTCTCTCTTTATTATTTAAATACCATTATTCTTTGAGTCATTACAAGGTGTAGTTTGGGATTCCTTGAATGAATGATAGACCTTATATAAGATATAGTTAATCAATCTAACATGCTTTTTTTGTTGGCTTAACTTGATAGCTCTAGGCTAGACTATTTATGTCAAATTTGGTTGTCAACTGCTAACTAGCTCAACTGGGGTTTGTATTGGATTGTTTTCTTTAGGCTTGATTGTCACCATCTGCTCAACCCAACTAATGTTTTGACTATACCTTGAAAATTTCTTATTAGATAAATCTTTCCAACCTTATATCTTTCCTTATAGGTTAAAAAAAAAAATTGTATTTTAAGTTGTTAAATTAAGGCTGCCTTCTTTTATTTTGTTATATTTGGCAAAATAATGACAAAAAAAATTAGAGTACCAAAAGATTTGTTTCCCCAATTGAAATCGCATAGCAATTCTTTGTTTCTAGACAAGCATATGCTTGTTCGGGATTGACTACCTATTTAGTTGGGCTACCTAACAAACCTGTAGTAATTAAGGATTTTAAAATATCTTAAGGTTGTGTTTGAGAGTGGATTTCAAAATTTGGATTTGGATTTACATGTATATGAATGAAACATAGTATAATTTTTATTATATTTATTTAAATTCAATTTTCAAATTCTAAGCTCCAAATATAGGCTAAATGCAAGAAGAAGAAAAAAAAAAGTTTAGTAATTGTAACATGAGTATATATAGGTCTTAATCAATACCAACTAAGATGGAGTTTTTCCATTTTATTCATTTATTATTTATGACTTATTGTCCACAAGACAATGGACTATCTAGCTAGAACTTGGATACAATTTGATTAATAATTCCCTCACCCACATGGAAAGCTTTTGCAAGAATATCCGTCTCGAGTTTTAAGCTGGACCCAAACATTGTTTCCGCAAGCATGACGGGTGCAATGTCTTGGCTACTAAGAGCAACCAGGATAGTGGCATTTGTGGCTCCTAGATTTTTCTTGTAGTGGACGAGACTATTCGGAATCGCAAGCAATTGACCCTGATGAAGCACTTTCGAAATGAGACGGTTTTCGGGATAGGGTGTAATAAAGCCCACTTCAATGCTTCCTTCCATCACAAACAGTAGCTCGTCTGCCTGGTTTGTGTGGGGAGGGAAGATGCCCCCTGGCACAATGGAGCCATACACCATTGAGACGCCGAGGGTGTTGAGTCCAGGGATTTCGGTCACGCTCACCCACCCTAATGTTGATCCATAGGGATCAAATTTCCTTTGTGTATTGAATCCGCTTGAGAAGAAGTCATCAGCTTGAACCTCGCTGATGCTCTTGCATGGGAAACCATTTACCAGCACCACTATTGGTATACGCATGAGTTAGTATTGGAATAATATAAGGATCATATGTTCTATCAACCATTTGTTCTTGTTTTAATAACAAGAGCTCTTTAGAAAGAAAATGAAACTTATCTATTAGTTATTTTTTTATAGTGCCATTTTTTGTTAGCACCGGAGGAGGAATCCACTTGTGAGTTCCAACTGCTCTCCCTCGAGCAGAAGCTCCGCCACTCGTGAACTAATTCTCCGACAGTTTGCTCAAGTAGGCCTTACCACTGCATCTTAATGATCCTTCTTAACCTCAGTCACACACTTCCACACCCAGAGTTATGAACCATCGGCTCTGATACCACTCGTTAGCACCAGAAGAGTCCATAAGTGTGCTTGATACGCATGGTTGAGCACCTACTTGACCCAAAAGTTTAAGCCTATTGGGTCTTGGACCCAATCATATATATAAGCACCCATCATTCACTCACTTTTTCCAATGTGGGACAAACTCACAAGTGGAATTCTCAACATTTTTTTTGTTAAAAAAAATTCAACTGTGTCTTTTAAACCTCATGATCAATTATGAGTCATCACAATTTAGACATCTCCTTAATTTGGATATTTCACATACACTTTAAACTTACGAAAATTCAAATGCAATTTTATATAATTAAAGACCAACGCTCACCCACAAACTAGAATATTTAGTTTTAGATTTTTGAAATACCAATATTGCTAAACATTTGCATAATCTTACCTTACAAATACTAAAAATTCAACTATATTGAGAATGTACATGCTTTATGCACAAGATATTATAGGTCAAACCCATTAAGCATTTAACAGATCATAAACCGCAAAACATTTGTCTTACCTTTCAAATAAAAAAAAAAATACAATTAATAATTGTCTCCAAAAAACATAGCCAAATAACAATTACTTTCTATGAACCAAAAAAAGTCTTTAACACATATATTTATATAAGTGCAAATATGTATAACTGATATGTATTTGTTTGTTTTCAAAAATTGAATATTGAAAATTTTAGAATGAAAACAAATAGCAAGTGAAAATTGGTGCGCTTTATTCTTTTTAAATTGTTAAAATTTTATTTTTTTCATGGAGAAATCTTATCAAATCAAAATAATAATGAGTGATTGGTCAACATATATGGGATTTTTGCATTTAATTTAATTTTTTTTTAGAAATTGTGAATCTTTGATTAGTCCACACTAATTAATTTATTTTTAGCTCATAGTTATCAAAATTAAAGTTGCATGTGGCTTTGGTGGGCATGACTCATAAGAAGATATATATATATATATATATATATATATATATATATATATGTGTGTGTGTGTGTGTGTGTGTGTGTGTGTGTGTGTGTTAATTCCTCAATAAAATCACTCATTTTGCTTCTAAAAAAAAAAATAGAATAAAAATTTAGTCAGCCCTTATAGGTAGCTCAACAATAAGGCAATTCCTAGGACTAGCCATCAACTTGGACGTCTTGTGCTTGATCTTCATGAGATCAAACCTCTATATACTTGGACATTGATGGAGGTTATTGCACAAGGTATCACAAAGATAGCCAATAAGTTATGATTGACCCCTTTAATTTTATTTTTTAAAAAAATAAAAAAATAAAAATATTGATTGACAAGATATACCTGTGCTATTTATGTCTGGTCTGACACAGATGGTCTTATAACGACTTGGAAATTCAGATGCCAAGGCTGAAGAGGAGGAAATAACTAAGAACAATCCTAGCAAGAAGATGCGAATGGCCATTAGAACCCAACTAAGAACTAGATTCTATGATTGGTAGACTTTTAACGGTTATGAGAAAAAAAAAAAAAAAAAAAAAAAACTTTGAGTAGTGAGTAGGTTGGTCAAGGGAACCTTGCTTTATATAGGGAGGGAAAGAGTTGATGTTAATGTTGCTACATTTTCATTTTACAATTTTAGTTAATTTTTCTATAGATTGTCCTAAATTTCCTCTGTTACAGTAGTTCAATGTCTCCAAAGTTGAAATCATTTAGTCATATTGCCCCCCTTAACCAAAAAGTTGAAATATTTTCAAAAAATATAAATACATATTTTTTCTTTTTACGCCCCTTTTTGTTGGGTTGTCTAATCAGAATGCGGTACTCATGACTCTAATTTTAAATATATATCTTAAATGCAAAAAAAAAAAAAAAAAATTACAAGAAAAATTTTGAGAAAAAGTTGTTTCTCATAATTACAAGAATGACCACGTTGTTTGAAAGACTTATCTATTTAATTGTAGGGTTCTCATCTATTTTAGAGGTGATGGTGGTCTTGGGAAAATATCTCTTGTATTTTCTCTTATTTAAAATGATGATTTAATTTCGCCTTTATCTGTGGTCTTGTTCTAAGAAGAAGTCATTGGCTTGGGCCTAGAATGGAAACAAGCAATGAGATATGTGTATGTGCATATAATATAATACAACTTTATGTTTTGGTATGTTTGAAGATGCAATTCAATTAGTTTTTTGTTTAAAAGGTAAAGCTAACAAGACCAGCAAAACCAGCAGAGTACAGCTTAACTTATGAACCAGCAAGTGGAGCTATAATTTGAAAAAAAATTATAATATAACTTGTTAATCTTAGGAGTGCACTTCACTTCCCTAAGTTTGAGCAAACAGGATGGAACTCTTCCCAACCCAAATGAGCCACAGCAGGATGAAAAAAATTTGTAAATTCGAATGTAAATAATTTTATTGACAAAAATATTCTTATTTTTTGAAAGTAAGATGAATAATTTTAAAAGAAGTAAATTCTATAAAACATCTCGAAAGTAAATTCAACTGAAGCTAGGTTAAATGGCATTTAGAAAATTTAAAAGTTAATGCTTGAACTTAAAGAAAAAAAAATTCATTTAGTTAAAAATAGAATAAACTATTATTTATGAAACAAATATCTACATCTATATCTATAATCGAATAAAGTAAATCATTTTGTGGAAAAAAAATAGTTTATATTTTAAAAACAATACAAAATATTTCTAAAAAATAAAATAAACAACTTAATTGGTCACCTCTCTCAGGTAGTCGAATGGTAAGGTCTATTTCTGGGGCAAACTATCATCAACTCAAACATTCTAACTTCAATTCTTTAGGGGATGAAACCTATATTTTAATAGGCATATGAGGTGGAGAATGATATTGTTACTTAATGTACCACAGTCAATCATTTAAGTAAATTGAGAATTTAGAAAAAAAAATATTGACTGAGTATATGTACCTGTGCTTTTTATTTCTGGCCTCACACAAATTGTCTTATGATGACTTCAAAAATAATCATGGCAAGAAGATGCAAGCAGACATTAGAACCATAGTAGATTCTACATATAGAATATTTTTTGCAATGTGAAATGCATTGTTGAACTTTTGAGTAATGGGTATATAGGTTTGTTAGGAGGGGAGCTTGCTTTATATAGGGAGGGATATATAGGGAGGAATTCAAATCAAATTAATATCGCAAAATATTTTTTTATTTTAAATTTTTCATTAAAATTTTTCCATGGCCTAACCTAGATTTCTAACCTTTTGTATCATCCATACACACCTTCTAAATACGTATCATGCACCTCCTATCAGCGACATTAAAAGACCAATGGAGATCAAAAGCGCGTGTTTGATACACGTACACATTCAAAAGATGTTTGTGTGTTTGTATATATATATATAATAAATTTTCCTAAACTTCTTCTTCTCTATAGCTCGTTTTTTACAAAAGTGAAAATCCTAGAGTTAGATCTTGTTTCTTCAAAGTAAAAGATAGAGTCTTAATAGATTTTAAAAAGCACACGTCTTTATATATTTTACTTTCATTTTAGCTAGACAATTTAGCTAGTAAAGAGTGGTTTGCTCATGGTTTTTGAAACATCATTTTAAATTTGTGTTTAACATATGTATACTTTCAAAGATACGGACGTATATAATAGATTTTACTATATTTTGTCTTTCTCTATAGTTTATTGTCTTCAAAGTTAAAATCATAGACTTATATTTTGAAACATATATTTAAAAGAAAATATACACAAGCGAGAGTAATTTGTTAAGATTTGAGTAATATGCACCTGATGATCCACACTCCAAAAATTGTTTTATTTTATTGTTTTAAACTATAATTTATTCTTTATTTTCACAATAAAATGACAAATTTGACCTTTCTTCTTCTTTGTAAAGAGTGGTGGTGATATTTTTTGGGAGCGTCAATTACATAATGTAAAGACTAAATTGAAAATTCATTAAACACAATTGCAATAATTATTTTTTTTATAATTTTTGCAAAAATAATACATTTTCCACTTTTATTATTCATGTATTATCAACAATTTAATTTTCAAATAAGCATATTATGCCTTTAAATATTTAATTTGCATAAAAAAGTGATGATATTCTATGCCTAGTGACTTTATATATCAATCAAAAGCTTTAAAATTGTTGCTAGTGCTTTAAAAATCTAACCCTACACTAAGAAGAATGGAAGATTTTGATGACATGAACAATACTTAATTAATTATTAAAATAATAATTAATTACTCTTTTTTTTATATATTGATGTGGATGATGCACATGGGTGAATGGGTGACATGCCTAAATGAAATGAGGTTTATAAAATTTTAATTTTGATCGCTCATTATTTTAAAAAACTCAAATTTAATCTATAAAAAAATTATTTCTTACTCGAGAAAAACTCTCATCATGTACATCCTTCTTATGAAATTGTTCATGAACAATAAAATTTTATAAAATATAATTATAAAGTTATTAAATGTTACAACACATTATTTGTAAATGAACTTTTACGAATAATGACTTGTGTGTTGTTTTTCTTCCTTTTTATGTAAGCTTATTGATTTCATTTTAGGATAGAAATTGAAAATGTGATATTCTAATTAAATTAATGAATTAACTAAAACATAGTTAGAAGAATTCATAATTGAAATTAAAACCCTTTTCAAAAGAATTTAATTAATTAAAAATTACTATATTGTCAAAATTATGATTGCCATTGAACTATAAGAAATTGATTCAGGTATTGCTCTCATTTCTATCAAATACTACCTAATCGAGAGTTCTCATCATGTACAATATTCGCACTATACAAAATAATGTGTGTTACCTATTCAAAATTTTGACCTAAAAATATAAAATTTAGATCAATCAATGCCTTTCTTTGAATGAAATTGTAGTGCCTCGAGCCCGGCAAGGCCCGGAGTGCTACCCTATCTACACATGTCTTTGATACCATACTATAGTAACTCAAAAATCCCACAATGGGTACCGGGTACACCTGTCAATATCTCAAATAAAACATGCAGCAGAAACATATACATAAACCCTGAATACAATACAAAAGTTCTAGAACCATCATATCATATATACACATGTCTCATCGAAAACCAAAATAATACAACAACCCAAGGTAATTCAAAGCATATCCATACACATTCACATCCTCGTGTCTCACCAGCACTATCTTCAAACCCAACTAACTAATCCTGCTTGGAGCTCTCTAGGCTCGACTCCCTGGATTTCATGAAATGTTAAAAGATTATTGGAGTGAGACACCTCTACTAAGACGGAATAGATTAATGTCAGTGTGTGACAACATGAGTTCTAGTATAGCATAACTTATAACTTTTAAATTATTAACTTTAACTGGTAAATCATGTAAGACTGAACTTATACATATACATATATGAGGATACATACTTTTCTTCAATTTTCAAAACATTCTTTGGTTTCATAAATTTCTTTGTGTGCATAAATCATCATATTTATATAAACATACATACATAAAACTATCCCTAGGACATTCATATGTGTTGTCATGTAATAATCCCACATGACCGGGTTGTGCGGTTCAAAGGCTAGACTTAACCATGGCTGGCCTACTAGGCTAAGTCAAACGTATCATATATGTAGTACGATTGCCCACCTAGCTTGGTTCGAACCTATCTTACTCTTCACAACACTTCTCGAGGCCAGACACAAGGAGTGTCCTACTCTTCGCAACACTTTGGGCTAATCGACTCTATTACTAACACTTTCTGAATAGTGTGGTTGCACTGACCTATCTGTACACCTAGCCTAGTCCGAACCCATCATGTTCTCCGCAAACACTTCTCAGGCCAGACCTAGGGGGTTACATTGTTAGATCTTGCTAGCTAGCTACGGTATTGTTCTCTAAACATAATTAGTCTATCAGGGTTCTGATATCATATAGTACAATTTATAAAATAGTTGTTAACGTGATCTCATTTCATGCTCATTATTTCATAAATCTGTGCAAATCATGTTTTCATTGTCATATCATATTTATCATGTAATAACCTGCTATTTATTTTCCTTACTTTTCTTTCTTTATATTATACTATGAAATTTATAATACTCTGATACCT
This sequence comes from Malania oleifera, assembly GCF_029873635.1. Taxonomy (NCBI): domain Eukaryota; kingdom Viridiplantae; phylum Streptophyta; class Magnoliopsida; order Santalales; family Ximeniaceae; genus Malania; species Malania oleifera. Next base: position 84,421,374 of record NC_080425.1, read on the forward strand.
ACTAGATTAAACCAAAACATCAACCTAAACAGCAAGAAGCTGAATTCATATAATCATAATAAAAAATATATAATACCAAAGTGCTAAAATGTTCCCAAAATATACATATACGACTATTTCCCAAAATACCCTCAATTAAGACTAGGGCTATACAGAAATAACCTCCCTAAAATGCTCACTCTATTGATAGGCCTAAACTATAACCTCCTCTATTTGCAAGCCCGATTTACTCGCCTAGTTGGATCCCTTGAAAAATATTAATTTAATGGGATGAGACAACGTTTAGTAAGACGAAATATGTTATTGCTAGTGTGTGGCAAATGAGTTACAATACTATGAAAATTTGATTCTATATAATCATATATAACTGAATCTGTAAATACAATACAAGTAATATAAACCACCACCTCTAACCATATTACCTAACATATCCGTATTTTAGGTTTCTATTCATAATACTTTTAATGTATATAAGTATATTTCTTGTTTCCGTGAAACTATACATACATAATAATAACTGAAAACTTTTTTGGATGCATAACTGTATGTCATGATTTAACTCCTCATGACAGGATTGTGCGGCCCCATAGGTGGGATTTAGTACTGGCTAGCCTACCAGGATAAACCACTATACTCTGTCAGTCAAATCAGCCCTCCTCAATCCATATCTGATGGGGAGCCTGTCCACAACATAGGCACGATTGATTTATCTACCACATATTATCTAAATAGGTGGTGTAAACCTTTAATTTCTAGCTATTGGGCTTTAATTTAATTTCAATTCAGAATTTTTAAATTCCAATTCATCCCCCTATTGGGATTGCACCAAAGCTAACAATCTCCATGGAATTTATAATTCCACTTATATGTCCCTTGTTGTGATTTAAACCTTTAATTTCTAGCTAGGCCAACAAATCTGGTTATTGTTTTGTCTTATATTTGTTTTGGTATTAGGCTATAGAATATCGACGACCTAGCTAGGCATAGTTAAAGGTGTGTCCTTTGAGTAATTTGGCTTTTGGTTTTCTTTCATTCTCTTTTGTTAGTGGCTATACCAATTGCAAGAGGCATGGTCATCCAACCTCTCCTTTCTCTCCCCAATCTCATATTGTCTGTTTTTTTTTTTTTTTTTTTAGAGTTTTATTTCTTTCTAAATCCTGATCGATCGTACTTGACTACAATAGGGAAATGATAAATACATGAGCGAAATCAAATTTTGTACCTCCTCATATCATTTCTTAAAATTACAATCCAATTCCATAGAGTTACCATTGTATTTGTTAGGAAGCTCCTATATAAGGCTAATTGATGATTAAGATTTTGAACCAAAATACTTGAAATGCTTGAGCAATTAGTAACGGTTTCAAAAAACGTCACTAATGGTCAGTTGAGACCACCGTTATAGTTGCCAATCCATAAGCGTCACTAAATTGTCACTAATAATTAATAGTAATAATTTTCTATTATTAGTGACGGTTTAAAACCATCACTTATAGTCTTATTTTTTGTAGTGATTTAAGGAAGATATTAAACCTCTCAAATCTACAAAACAGAACATATTACTAAAGAGTGCTATGATGATGAACCCTTTTATGCCTAAGTAGCAATAAGAGGTATATGTGTACGAACAAGTGTCTCCTAGATAGTCTCCTCACCTTACCACTCAAGTACTGCTCATTGTACTTGTCTTGGTGAGCATATATATATATATATATATATATATATATATATATATATATCTATTTCTAAAGATGGACATCGATTTAGGAGACAACAATATTTGGGGTGTGAATTCAGTTTCTTGTTTGACCGCATAAACAAGACTAGTATCATTGACTATCCAACAATTATCGAATCCATTATACCACTAGCTAGGTGTAGTTAGGTATTCCTTGTATGAATGATAGACCTTATATAAGATATAGTTAATCAATCTAAAATGTCGTTGTTTTTGTCTTAACTTGATAAGTCTAGATTAGACTATCTATATGACAAATTTGGTTGTCATTGCAAACTAGCTCAACTGGTTTGTATTGGATTGTTTTCTTTAAGCTTGATTGTCAACATCAGCTCAACTCAACTAATGTTTTGACTATACCTTAAGCTGAAAATTTCTTATTAGATAAATCTTTCCGACCTTATATCTTTCCCCATAGGTTAAAAAAAAAAAGTTGTATTTTTACTTGTTAAATTAAAGTTGCCTTCTTTTATTTTATTATATTTGGAAAAATATTGACAAAAAAAAAAAAATAAAGTACCTAAAGATTTGTTTCCACAATTGAAATCACGTAGCAATTCTGTTGTTTCTAGAAAAACATATGCTTGTTCGTGATTGACTACCTATTTAGTTTGGCTACCCGACAAACCTGTAATAATTAAAGATTTTAAAATATCTTAAGATTGCGTTTGAGAGTGTGGATTTCAAAATTTGGATTTGGATTTATATGCATACGAATGAAACATAGTATACTTTTTATTATATTTATTTAAATTCAATTTTCAAATTCTAAGCTCCAAACATACGGTAAATACAAAAAAAAAAAAAAGTTAAGTAATGTAACATGGGTATAATCAATACCAACTAAGGTGGGGCTTTTCTATTTTATTTATTTATTATTTTATAATTTATTGTCCACAAGACAATAAACTATCTAGCTAGAACTTGGATACAATTTGATTAATAATTCCCTTATCCACATGGAGAGCTTTTGCAAGAATATCCGTCTCGAGTTTTAAGCCGGACCCAAACATTGTTTCCGCAAGCAAGATGGGATCAATGTCTTGGTTACTAAGAGCAATTAGGACAGTTGCAGTTTTGGCTCCTAGATTTTTCTTGTAGTGGACGAGACTATTCGGAATCGCGAGCAATTGACCCTGACGAAGCACTTTTGAAATGAGACGGCTATCGGGATAGGGTGTAATAAAGCCCACTTCAATGTTTCCTTCCACGACAAACACTAGCTCGTCCGCCTGGTTTGTGTGGGGAGGGAAGATGCCCCCTGCATCAATGAAGCCAAACACCATCGAGACGCCGAGGGTGTTGAGTCCAGGGATTTCGGTCACGCTCACCCACCCTAATGTCGTTCCGTATGGATCAAATTTCCTCAGTGTTTTGAATCCGCTCGAGAAGAAGTCATTAGCTTGAACCTCGCTGATGCTCTTGCATGGGAAACCATTTACCAGCACCACTATTGGTATGTGCGTGAGTTAGTATTGGAATAGAATTAATAATATAAGGATCATATGTTCTATCGAGCATTTGTTCTTGTTTCAATAATAAGAGTTTTTTTTTTTTTAACTCCCAGGGTGTGGTTCAGGTGATAGTGCGAGCTGCGAGAGTGTCCTTCACGAGGTCAGGTATTCAAACCCTCTCGGACTCGTTTCCACCCCTGGACTCCTGAATTTACCCTCTCTTTGGAGTTGTGGGGTCAACTTCAAGGGGCGCAGGATTAGTCACGTGGACCTAAAACGGACACGTGGATACCCGGTGCGTATTTGAAAAAAATAAAAAATAAAAAATAAAAAATAAAAAAAAATTAATAAGAGCTTTTTAAAAAGAAAATGAAACATATCTACTAGATATTTCACATACGCTTTAAAATGAATTTTATATAATTAAAGACCAACGTTCGCCCACAAACAAGAATATTTAGTTTTAGATTTTTAAAATACCAATATTGCTAAACATTTGCATTATCTTACCTTAGATAGACTAAAAAAGAATGCACTAGATATTATAGGTCAAGCACCATTAAGCATTTAACAGATCATAAACCACAAAACATTTGTATTACCTTATAAATAATAAAAAAAATTACAATTAATAACAGTCTCCAAAAACCATAGCCAAATGACAATTACTTTTTATCAACCAAAAAAAATCATTAATATATATATTTATATAAGTGCAAATATGTATTATTGATATGTATTTGTTTGTTTTCAAAAATTAAAGATTGAAAATTTTAGAATGAAAACAAATAGTACTAAGTGAAAATTGGTGTGCTTTATTCTTTTTAAATTGCTAAAATTTTATATTTTTTATAGAAAAATCTGATCAAATCAAAATAATAATGAGTGATTGGTCAACATATATGGGCCTTTCGCATTTAAAAATATTTTTTTAGAAATAGCGAATATTTGATTAGTCCATATTGATGGGTGGAGAGGAGCACTCAGCCACTGGTTGTGGCTGAAACTCAGTGAGGATAAATTGCCAAATCAGTAATTTCAATCTGAAAATAAATTACAGAGGAATAAAATCTCTCTCACGGCTCACTGGCTAATCTCTCTCACACACCACATTGCTCACATTTACTCACACACAACTCAGCTATTTATAGTAATTATAGAAATCAAATAATCAACAATGGTGGGTGCAAATCTTCAATAGAGGTGGGCTGGTAGGTGGAGTAGGTTGCCTGCAAATCTCCAATGTCCACAACGGTGGGCTGCCGGTCTTCAATGGAGGTGGGCTGCCGGTCTTCAAGTTTAATCTTCAACATCCCCCCTTAAACTTGACTCTCCTAACTTTGTTATTCCGAACATTGTCTTCAGTCTTGCAAAAAATATCATGTCTGAGTGTTTTTGTGAAAATATTAGTCATCCGATCATACGTTCTGCAAGATATCAATTTCATTTCTTTCTTCCTGTAACCCTTGGCGACATGTTTTGCTTTGTATCTCTGGACTTCTCTTTGAGTGTTCTTCTTGGTCTTGTAGACCCATTTTACACCAATAGTTTTGTGGCTCTTCGGGAGATTTGTCAACTCCCAAGTCTTGTTCTTCTTGATGGATTGAATCTTCTCATCCATCATTTTTCTCCATTTGTTTTCTTCGTTAGCTTTCTCAAAGCTAATTGGGTCGCTAGTTAGCAACAGGCAGTTTAGAGCAATATATTCTTCCATTGGTTCTGTATTTTCATACAGATCGGCTAGATTTCGAGCTCCTCTAGGTCTCATGTCTGAGATTTCACGCTCAATTGGTGATGGAGCTTCATTCCTCTGTGGTGAACCATGTGGAGGTGTCTGCAGCTCAGGAATTTGTGGCTCGATAGCCACTTCTCTTGTCTGTGTAGGTTCTTCTCCTTCAAGTGTCAATTCCGCATCTTTGGAACATTCAACCTGGTCCCATTTCCAGGATTCATTTTCTTCAAAGATGACATCCCGACTGTGAAAGACTTTCTTGTTGATGGGATTGTAGAGTCGATATCCCATGGTGCTGTCACCGTATCCTACAAGGATACACTTCTCTCCTTTATCATCCAGCTTTGTCCTTCTTGCTTCTGGGATCTTGGCGTAGGCTATGGAGCCAAACACCCTAAGATGACTCACACTGGGCTTGTGAGTACTCCAGGCTTCATATGGTGTCTTTGTATCAAGACTCTTCGTCGGACACCTATTGAGCAGATAGACTGCACATAACACTGCTTCTGCCCAAAAACTCTTGGGCACATTCTTATCCTTTAACATGCTTCTAGCCATGTTAAGGATTGTGCGGTTCTTCCTTTCAGCTACACCATTCAACTGGGGAGTGTATGATGGTGTGAACTGTTTCTTAATCCCTTGTTGTCTAAGGAATTCCAGGAAAGCTTCGTCTTTGTACTCTCCTCCTTGGTCTGACCGGAGTGACTTAATGCGAAAGCCACTCTGTTTCTCCACAAGAGTTTTGAACTCTTTGAACTTATCGAATACCTCTGACTTCCTTTTCAAGAAGTAGACCCAGGTCTTCCTACTGTAGTCGTCGATGAAGGTGAGGAAGTATCGATTCTGTCCATTCGAAAATGGTCTTAATGGACCACACACATCTGTGTGTATTAGCTGGAGCGGCATGGTTGATCTCCAGTCGGTTTGCTTTCCAAAGCTGTTTCTGTGTTGTTTGCTCAAAATACAGCTTTCACATATCACATTTGGATGATGGATATTTGGTAAGCCTTTCACCATCTTCTTGCTTCCCAATTGTTTCAAACTTTCAAAGTTTAGATGCCCATACCTTAGATGCCATAGCCAGTCTTTGTCTTTGATGATAGCGCTCAAACACCTTGGCGTATCATGTTGGATGGCGAGCGGAAACATTCGATTCTTTGCCATTTGAACTCGAGTAACAAGCTTTCCTCGAGCATCTATTATCACCATCTGCTTATCACTGAGGCTAATTCGATAGCCTCTCTCCACGAGCTGTCCGAGACTAAGTATATTAGTCTTCATGGCTGGCACATAGTAGACGTTGGAGATGTAAGCATGATCTCCAGACTTCTGTTTGATCAAAACATCTCCTCTCCCTTGGACTGCAATTTTAGAATTATCTCCGAAAGAGATCTCCCCCTGAACTTTCTCATCAAGTTCAAAGAATAGGTTCTTTCTGCCAGTCATATGGTTGCTGGCTCCAGAATCAAGGTACCAAACACTCTGGTCCTGAGGAGTTGCATTGTGTGCCATCAGCATCAACGACTCTCCATCTGCATGATCAGTTTCGGCAAGGTTGGCCTCCTCACTAACCTTTTCGTGTTGTCGCCCCCAACATTCATTGCTATAGTGTCCATACTTGTGACAATTATAGCATTGAATGTTTCTTTTGTCTACATTCGAGCGATTATTATATCCTCCTCTTCTTCCTTGTCCTCTGCCTTGTGGGACATAGCTCTGTTGATTTCGTCCTCCTCTAGTGGGACCTCTTCTGCCTCTGCCACCTTCTCTGGAGTTAAAATTTCCAGAATTTCTTCCACGAGATCCTCGGTCTCGTCCTCTTCCTTGTTGTGACGTCCCCCCTTTGTCGTATCTATCTGTAGTGAGGGACAACTTCGTTTGGAGAGCTTGCTCCAGTGCTTTATCATCACTTCTTCTATTGACTTTTTGCTCATGGGCTTGGAGTGAGCCCACAAGTTCTTCTACAGACATTGTTTCCAAGTCTTTTGTTTCTTCCAGGGTCACAGCTATATAATCATATTTTGGATCTAAAGATCGCAAAATTTTTTCACAAATTCTCTCGTCATTGAGAATTTCTCCATTTCTTCTTAATTGATTTGATACTACCATTACTCGTGTATAGTAGTCTGAAATGGATTCAGTAGACTTCATTTTGAGAGATTCGAACTCACCTCGCAATGTCTGAAGACGAATCTTTTTAACTTTATCTGCACCTTTGTGTGTTCGATGGAGAGAGTCCCAGACTTCTTTAGATGTCTTTGCGGAGGCGATGATTTCGAACGTGGCCTCATCAAGGCCTTGGTAGATTATGGATTTTGCCTTGCAATCTTTCTTTCGATCGGCTCGCAAGGTCGTTCTTTGAGCTTCGGGCATAGCTGCTTCGACTTCTTTTGATGGGCTTTCTCTGTACCCATCTTCAACGATGTCCATGACATCCTGAGAACCTAGAAGGGCTCTCATTTGAATCGACCAATTGTCATAATTCTCTCGGGTCAATTTTGGAATGACCGATTGGATAGTACCGTTAGCCATCGAATTTAATATATAAAAAACAGAGAAATGGGGGCTGATTTTGGTAAATCTAATGCCACCAATAAATTCAGAAGATTGAAAAACCTTAGGAACCGGTTTTGGTTTGCAAAGAACCGGTCTAAAAATCACCGAACCGGCTATAGGAAAATTCTGGTGAATTTTTAAACTAACCGGTTTAACTTAACGGCCGCTTAACGGCGTTAATTTTTCCGTTACGCCACGTGGCGTTCTCTGCGCTTGCCGCGTGTCCGCTTCTGGAGGCGGGTCGGATGCGGGTCAAGCCTCGGGTACGGATCCGGGTTGCTGGTCGCTGGATCCGGTTCTCGGGTCGATGGGCCGGGTTGCGGGTCGCTGTCCGGGTCGGATCTCGCCAATCGGGCGAAGAAGACGCGTGCGGGAGCGTGAGGCGCGTGTCACCGGCTGCCGGATTCTTCGTCGGCGCGTGCAGCGCGTGGTAAGAGCGCTGTCTTCGTGGGAGGCGCGTGGGGGCGCGTGTGGGCTCGTCCGGTGTCCGTTTGAGACGTGGTTTTCACCGTTGGAATCGTCTTGAGCTGAATTGTACAATGGTAGGCCGAATTTGATATTTGGAGCAACTTCAAAACTGGGAGAAAATCGGATTTCTCCTCTGTTCGCCTCTGTTTGGCGAATTCCGGCGTACCTAGACGCTCTGATACCACTGATGGGTGGAGAGGAGCACTCAGCCACTGGTTGTGGCTGAAACTCAGTGAGGATAAATTGCCAAATCAGTAATTTCAATCTGAAAATAAATTACAGAGGAATAAAATCTCTCTCACGGCTCACTGGCTAATCTCTCTCACACACCACATTGCTCACATTTACTCACACACAACTCAGCTATTTATAGTAATTATAGAAATCAAATAATCAACAATGGTGGGTGCAAATCTTCAATAGAGGTGGGCTGGTAGGTGGAGTAGGTTGCCTGCAAATCTCCAATGTCCACAACGGTGGGCTGCCGGTCTTCAATGGAGGTGGGCTGCCGGTCTTCAAGTTTAATCTTCAACACATATTACCAAAATTAGCAAACTAAGGGACTTTCTCTTCCAGCCATTCTGATCAAGGAATGGGGTAAGAAAAGACTTAAATGAGTTTGAGTTCTGAGTTTGAGTTTTAGTTCCAAGTTCGAGTAAGTTGCATCCCGTTTTGGTGGGCATGACTCTAAAGAAGATCTATATATATAAATTAACTCCTTAATGAAATCACTCATTTTGCTTCTAAAAATTAAAATAGAATAAAAATTTAGTCACCACTCATAGGCACAACACAATAAGGCAATTCCTAAGGCGAGCCATCAACAAAGGTATAGGCTTGATTTTCATGAGATCAAACCTTTATTTACTTGGACATTGATGGCAGAGGTTGTCGAACTAGGTATCGCAAAGGTAGCCAATTAGTTAGGATTGGACCCCTTTGACATTATATTTTAAAAATAATAATAAATAATAAAACATAATTAAAAATAAAAATGTTGATTGACAACATATACCTGTGCTATTTATGTTTGGCCTGACACAGATAGTCTTGTAACGAGCTGGAAATTCAGATGCCAAGGCTAAAGAGGAGGAAATAACTAAGAACAATCCTAGCAAGAAGATGCGAATGGCCATTCAAACCTCACTAAGAACTTGATTCTATGATTGGTAGACTTTTTACATGAGAAATAAATCAACTTTGAATAATGAGTAGATTGGTCAAGGGAACTTGCTTTATATAGGGAGGGAATGAGATGAGGTTAATGTTCCTACATTCTTATTTTAAAATTTTAGTTAAAACTTTTCTATAGATTGTCCTAAATTTCCTCAGTTACAATAGTTCATTGTCTTTAAAGTTGAAATCATTTAATCATATTGCCTACTTAACCAAAAGTTGCAATATTTTCAAAACATATACATATTTATTTTCTTTTCACGCCTATTTTTGTTGGGTTGTCTAATTAGAATGCGGAACTCATGGCTTTAATTTTAAATATATATATATATATATATATATATATCTTAAATGCAGAAAATAATAATAATTCACAAGAAAAATTTTGAGAAAAATTTGTTGCTCATAATTACAAGAATGACCACGTCTTGCTAGCATATTGTTCCTTGGATTCACACTCTCATCCTACACGATAGTTTGTGTCTTGAAGTTCTCGTAAACAATGCCAACTAAGAATTCAAACTCTAAGTTTAAGAGCTTAAAAAGGCTGGGAAGTTTGTAAAAAATATTTCAAGCTAAGAGTTTACAAAATAAAACTAGATCACTGTGAATGCTTCAATGATGAACCTCTAATGCCTTTGCCAATAAGAGGCACGAGGGTATTAGAAGAGTGTATATTAGTCCCTTCTTCCATACCTCTCACTAGGTATAGATATGCTTATGCGTTTGAGGGTGTAAATCCATTTTTGAATTTGGTTTTCATTAATATGATTGGTTGGTTAGCGTTTATAAGCATCATTTATTTGATTGATATTTTTGTTGTAATTATTGAATCTATTATGGTGTAATAGTACGGAATTGTACGTTGGTATTTGTTTCTTTTATGGATAAATGACTTGATTAAATATACCAATTAATTAATTTTAAGGTGCAGATTGATTAATTTGACCAACTTATAATTAAATCAATCTTTTTAACCTTACATCTTTCCTCATTAGCACCCAAAAAATGTTTATCTTCCAACTTGTTAGTTTAAGATCACTTGATTTTATGTTGTGTTATTAATTACAAAAGTATAAACATGACTAGTACTCCATTATTTCTAAAATTAACAAACGATCCAGTTATCACATATGACTATTTATAATTGTATGTCCCTTTTAACTAGGCTAACTAATAGAACCTGTAGGGACCCGAACCTGGAAAAGAAAATAAAATAAATAAAAGAAAAGAAAAAGAAGAAATCGATTTGGCAAGATCCCAAACCATCAACAGTTTCACTGAGTTCAGCAAAAATCTTCAACGACTATAAACATTCGAGAGCATTGAACTGTCAAACCATCAAAGGTTTCAGAAACCCCAAGAAAATCATCGACAGTTTTCCTCTGGGTAGGCTTACTTAAGTAGTAAGCAATGTATTTTTATTTCATAATTTGCATTCCTCTCTCTCTCTCTCTCTCTCTCTCTCTCTAAATTAGGTTTTTCTGACTCTCTATTCTCTCACTCTCTCACATGGCTCTCTCTCTCTCTCTCTCTCTCTAAGATCACCCGGAGTCCGTCATCAGTCCCCGATCATTTTTCCCTCTTCTCTTGATAGCGAGCTCACTTTCAATGGCGGGTTTGAAAGCTAGGGTTTCCCATTTTTTGAACGTAATCGGCTTATTTTCAGGAACAGGTAAGGAGCTTATGTTATGTTAGGTTTTTGTTGAAACTAAACTGCTTAAACTACGTTATATGTATGTATATTCATGATGTAATGCCCCGACCCCCTACGTGGACCAGGAGTGCTACTAATCTATTCATTTACCTGGTAATCCACATTTTAATATCATGTACGCAGCGGAAAACATAATTATAAAACCTTAAACCATGCATCCACCTGTATTCCCATATATACAAATATCTCCCAAAAATATTCAGTATTCACAATACCAGTATGTTTCACAACCATTCATAATATCTAGAAGACTTAAAACATAAAACATAAAATATTTGCATTCCCAAAAACATCATTAAAATGTTTATACCTTTTTTCTTTCTATTATCTCCCAAAAATGCTATAAAACCTTGAGCTCTTAAAGCTCGATCTCAAGGAGGTCCTGAGAAAAAATACATTTATATTCGGGTGAGACACATCTCAGTAAGGGAAGAAACAATATATTAAAACAGTGTGCGGCTAACATTAGTTTATATAACAACATATTAATAACATTTGTAAAACACTTCCATAAACACTGAAATCATTCTCTGAACCTAATTAAACACATGAAAAGGTTTAACCTACGAGATTACCTAAGGATAGGGATGATTACCCGCCCATACAAGTAGCACCCCTCTGCTCTGATACATTAGGCAACCCATAGGTCAAAGCTAAAGCATACTAGGGCGCTCACCTTACTCAATAAGCCCTCAAGTGATAAATTAATCTCGTACCCACGCAGTTCATACAAAAGTTTACCGGTGAAGCCTCCCAAGAATAAGGAAATGTACCCGTCCATACAAGTAGTTTGCCTCTGCCCTAGCACGTTATGCAGCCTACTACTACACCTGATACAACCAGGGCACTCGCCTTTCTCAGCAAAAAGTTTGCCTCGCCCAAACGTAACATGTTCTACTAGCATAAATATTGATAATATCATACTACATTATTTTGTTTGTCATTATTCTGCATTTCTCAACTGTTCATGTTTCCATATTTTACTTTTCATTTCATTTCACTTTACATGACTCTTTCCTATTTTACAATGTTCACGTTTTACATTTCATTTCTATTTCATTCATTTCCATTTTCATTTCATTTCATTTCATACCCAGCATCTTTCAGCTGTCATACATTTACCCAGCATCTTTAGCGGTTTTATCCAACATCTTTCAGTTGTATTACCCAATATTTTTCAGCTGTTACACATTTACCCAGCATCTTTCAGCTGTTTTACATGGTTGCATTAACACTCACATACAGCATATTTCATATAACATTTTCATACTCAGTTCATTTTCTGCATATCATGCATCTCATGAATATATCATATTTCCACACTACATTCCTATTTACTTATGTCACACTATTTAGCAGTAAAATTCATACATTGCCTGAAAATAAGTCAACCCACATTTAACATTCATATACTAGAAAAATACCTTTAATTTCTTGTATAATTATTCTGAAAAATATTTCACTTTCATTAGTTCAATTTCATATATACGTATCTAATAAACAGCTTTAAACTCGGAAAAACATAATTTAAATGATTTGTATTTTAAACCCATACCTAAACATTTACACGTATATATAACACAATTTATTTTCCATTAAATTCATAAAAATTCTAGTTTAACATATATTTTTCCCCTTACCTGGTTTCTTGAATTACACTAACAAGGACACCGAAAAGATACCTGCGGCGCTCGCCCGGACCCTGAATCAAAAATTCTAATTCCATTAAATTAACCATATATAAAATATTATTTTAATATTTCCTAAACCCTTAAATACCAAATAAACAGTTATACCCTTAAATATAACTAATTTGCCAAATTTCTCAAATCCCACTCTCGCTTTGGAGTGGGGTCTAGAAAACCCCAATTGAAAATTTACTCACACCAAAATGACGACGATCACGACTATGACCCCATGGTGGTGCCTGATCGTCGATTTGACTTAAGATCTAAGGAGAAATTAAGAAATTAGAAAAAAGTTGTCTTACCCCAGGAATGGTGCCTACACTACTCCCATGACAAATCCCCTCAAGTAGAAATGTCGATGGCGAAGATAGGAATCCAACAGCACCTTCTGTTTCTCAATCGGCGCTCGTTAGGCCGACGAAATTAAGGAGAGAGAGAGAGGCGGAGACGGAGAGGCGAGACAGACTGAGAGAAAGCACAGAGCTCTCTCTCTCTCTCTCTCTCTCTGCAATTCAGGAAGCTTCAGGCTTCCTTATCCCTTTTCTTTTTTTCTTTTTTTCTTTTTTTCTTTTTTTTACGTACTTTATCTAATAATATTATATTATATATATATATATATATATATATCATATTATTTATTCAACAAATCAAATTTAACAATACTTAATTAATTAATTAATTATAATAAATAAATTTAATTTAATTTAATTTTTTATTCTTTTATTTGTTTATTTAATTAATTAATTTAAAATGTTCAAATAATTAACTAATCAATAATTACTCTTAATTTAAACTTTTTTAATTAATTTTTGTTAGTAATTTTTTTTCCGGGTTATTACATTCTTCTCTCCTTTAAAGAATTTCATCCTCGAAATTTCTTTACTATTCAATCATCCATAACCAAATTAAATCATTGTTACCTTAATCATAAACTTATACCTGCCCCCTTGGCAATATCTGCCTAATTCTGGATCAACAAGTACACTCGTCCTGGTCCACCACTACCTAGAGGTACTTGCTGATTTTCTCCGATATCATAACCTCTGAAATCAACTAGTCAACCTCATACCACACATTTCCATATATTCCAATTTAAATATCAAATACTCAACTTGACCACAAACCATTTAATCACAACACCTAAATTATTCTTCTTCAAAAAATTTTCTTCCTAAATCAACCAACCTAACCTTCGAGTTCAAATCCCAAGTTCTTATTTCTTTGCTTAGAAACATCACCATCGATGGATTTACTATGATTTTCTGAAACTAGCTACTTCTTCAAAAAAACACAGAAGACCATCAAGGGATTTCTTCCCCCAAGCTTACGAACCACAACTCAAAATTCCTAACGGTGTCTTAATCTACCCATTCCTACCCTTATCGCAACTCAATCCTATACTCTGTTATAAATCATCCCTAACTTAATACTCTAATATTTCCATATCCAGACAATGTGAAATTAATCACACTTCCGACTGGACATTGCTCTGATACCATCTGTAACGCCCCGACCCCCTACGTGGGCCAGAGTGCTACTAATCCATTCATTTACCTGATAATCCACATTTTAAAATCATGTATGCAGCGGAAAAGATAATTATAATCTTCCAACAAATATAATACCAGAGTTTTATAAATCTATCTACACACCATAATAAACCATGCATCCACCTGTATTCCCATATATACACATATCTCCCAAAAACATTTAGTATTCACAATACCAGTATGTTTCACAACCATTCATAATATCTAGAAGACTTAAAACATAAAACATAAAATATTTGCATTCCCAAAAACATCCTTAAAATGTTTATACCCTTTTTTCTTTCTATTTTATCTCCCAAAAATGCTATAAAACCTTGAGCTCTTTAAGCTCGATCTTAAGGAGGTCCTAAGAAAAAATACATTTATATTTGGGTGAGATACATCTCAATAAGGGAAGAAACAATATATTAAAACAGTGCGTAGCTAACATGAGTTTATATAACAACATATTAATAAAATTTACAAAAAACAGAAATCATTCTCTAAACCTAATCAAACGCATGCAAAGGTTTAACCCACGAGATTACTAAAGGATAGGGGTGATTACCAGCCCATACAAGAAGCACGCCTCTACTCTGATACATTAGGTGTAATGACCTGAAGAATAATGGTATTTAAATAATAAAAAGGGAGGGAAATGGAATCAGTAACAAAAGGAGGCAGGCAACTTCGTCGATGAACATAGGGGTTTCGTCGACGAGGGTTCTTCAGGATCTCGTCGACGAGGTCTCGTCTTGTCAACGAGAAGATACCAAGAAGGATTTTTTTGAAGTCTGAAATTCATCGATGAGGGTGCAAGTTTGGCGACGAACTTTCTACAAGACTCGTCGACGAGGTGACGTGGCTCGTCGACGAATCCCGCAATATAAATGATGCTTAAACTCAGTTTTTACATAGAAATTTCAGCGAAGACTCTCTCTCTCCTCTCTTTACGGTTCCTCTCTCATTTTTCTTCCGTTTCGGCCCCGTTAGCCACCGGATCGACGATCTGAGGCTAGCACGACGCTCCTGGGGAAGTTCTCTTCAAGTCTACCGGAGCAGATCGTCAGTGGGACGGAGTTGGATTTCATCCCAGGTTCAGGGTAAGGTCTTTTAAGTAAAATTTGGCTTTCCAGCAATTGTAGGAAATGTTGTAAACGTAGAAATAGTAATATTTTATTCTGGGATATATGGTTTTCTAGGTGTTGAATGGAGAACCCTACGAGTTTAGGACCCATCATAGTAAGGGGATTTTAATAGGAAATAGGTAAGGTAAATATGCTATGCTAGGCAACCCTAGTATGTTTTCAGTTTATACGTTACTACCAGATTAATATTCACAACAGAAATTTGAACAATTTATCAAGTATGTTTAATATGTTTTCAAATTATTGTATGGCTTGAGAATATGGATATAGTGCAGAAACATGTTCTACAATATTTTTCAGTGTTATGTTTTTCAGAATATACAGAAAGTGAATATATTTTACGGTAATTACAGAAATACCATGATTATACAGTTTTACAGTACCATGACATACAGACTTACAGTTAATTACAGAAACAGTTTTCTACAACATCATGGTTGATACAGTTATTACAAAATCATGGTAAAACAAATAGTTGTTTTAGAGATGTATGATATACTATCAGACCCTGTTGGACCATACAATTTACAGAGCACGATATCGTAGCTATATATAGTATAGAGTGCAACCACCTATTCAGATAATACGTGGTATAAAGTTCGATCGTATAGAGCCCACGAGTGGACAAGCTCCCCATCAGATATGGGTTGATGAGGGCTGATTAGACCGATGAAGTATAATGGTTTATCCTGGTCGTCCAGCCAGGAAAGATCCTACCCATGAGCCGCACAACCCTATCATAAGGGGTTAAATCATGACACAAAGTTATCCACAGAGAAGTTTTTAGTTATTATTATGTATATACAGATTTACAGAGATAGAAAATATACTTATATATATTAGAAGTATTTTGAGTAGAAACCTAAACTACAGATATGTTAAGCAACATGAAAAAGGTGATGGTTTACATTGCTGGTATTGTATTTACAGATTCAGTGATATATGATTATATAGTAATAGATTTTCATAGTATTGTAATTCATTTGCCACACACTAGCAATAGCATGTTTTGTCTTACTGAGCGTTGGCTCATCCCATTACTTTAACATTTTTCAGGTGATCCAGATCGGTGAGAAATAGATCGGGGTCGAAGAGAGAAGGAGAAGAAAATGTTTTAGAGAGAGAAAGAGAGTTTCTCGCGAGATTTCTTGCTGAAAAATTTGAGTTTCAACTATTTATAGGGTCAGCTTCGTCGACGAGACACGTTATCTCGTCGACGAGTCTTGAAAGTTCGTCAACGAACCTACACCCTCGTCGATGAGTTTCAGTCTACCTTAAACCCTCTCTCAATATATTCTCGTCAACGATACGTGTCTTCGTCGACAAGGCACTGATTAATTCCTCGAGTTATTACAGCATGTCTCGTCAACGAGAAGATACTGAAAGGGCTTTAGGGCAATCTGAAATTTGTCAACGTGGGGTGAAGGTTCGTCGATGAACTTCTTCAGCGACTTGTCCATGAGATGACGTGTCTCGTTGATGAATGCAAGGCTATAAATAGCGAAAACCCAAATTATTCATCAAAAATTGGCGTAAATCTTCCCCCCCCCCCCTCTCTCTAAACGTATCTCTCTCATTCTCTCTTCAATCTCGACTTCGTTTCTCATCGGATTGATGATCTGAAACCACCACGACGCTCTTGGGAAAGTTCTCTACAAACCTACTGGAGCGGATCGTTGGTGGGAATGGTTCAAATTTCATCCCAGTTTCAGGGTAAGACATTTTATTCAAAATTTGCCTTTCCCATAGTTATATAAAATGTTGTACATAGAAAAATAATGATATTTTATTCTGAGAGATGTTGTTTTCAAGGTGTTGAGTGGGGAACCCTGTGGGAGTAGGACCAAGCATAGTAGTGGGGCTTTTGTAGAAAATAGGTAAGGGAAATATGCTATGCTAGGAATTTTCAAACCATATTATCAGAGATTTTATGTATACACATGTATACCAACTTATTATTCAATTTTTACAGAATAAGAGTTTTAATGAATGTGTGGCCTGAGTAGATATTTACCTGATATAGAATTTATATAGCTTTTCTAGCATATCATACTATACAATATGTAGATAGACAATCACAAATATTCAACGAATAGATATAAACAGATTTTATTCAGTTTAGTATATTACAGTATTTACAGAATGTCATGTTTTCGTAATGTCATAACACTCAGATTATACAGACAGATTATACAATTATAGCATCCAGATGCTACAGTTATATTATCTAGATATTACAGTATTTTCAGTACAGAATTATTGTGTTATGGTTATTTTGGAAACATAATGAAAACAGTAAAGATAATTATAGTATATATATTTATACAGTATCAGATCCCTGAGAAAATTGTACAGACAGATAATGTTTTTAGAGCACGGTACCGTTGCTATTCACAGTATAGTGTGCAACAACATATCTCAGATAGTGTGTGGGTACCGTCAAACCGTGTTCGGAGTGGATGCAGCTCCCCACTTTTGGGTTGAGTGGGCCGATTTGACGAGGTAGCAGTCCAATTCCGTGCTTAGGAGTGGATGCAGTTTGGCCGAACTGAGGTAGTGTAGAGTACAGTGACTTACCTGGTAGGCCAACAAGAGTTAAGTCCCACCCACGGGTCGCACAACCCTGTCACGAGGGGTCTAATCACTACATATAGATTTTCAGGGAAAAAAACAGTTATGTATATGTATATAGTTTTATAGCATTTGATAAATATAGTATGATATTAGCAATATGAAAGATAGAAAGTTCAAATGAAACAGATATATTTTAAGCTACGATAAATGTAAGATATATTTCTACTAATTTGCTAGCTTATACAGTTTCATAAGTTATTATTATAGTTATGCAACTTGGTCGCCACACACTAGTAATAGCATATTTCCACTTACTAAACGTCGACTCATCCCATTATTCTAATATTTTTCAGGTGAACCAGCTAGGCGAGCAGATCAGGCTCGCAGATAGAGAGACCCCTTTGATTGCCTTGCATATAGGGTAAGTTGTGTAGGGAAGTTGAGTTTTTGGAGAAGATAGAGGTATATGTAATTATGATATGGGAAAATACTAGATTCTGGTATTGTATGTATATAAATGGTTATGTGATTTATGTTTTCTCCGCTACATAGTTGTGCCCATTACTTACAAAAATACTTCAGTGCTTATCTGAGGCTTGAGAAACTATAGCAAAGATATTAAAGTAATATATATAGATATAAAAAAAATGTAATAAATTTTTTTTTTTGGGTCATTACACTACAGGAGTTGAATATGAGGCAACGGAGATGGCTTGAATTGATAAAGAACTATGAGTGCACCATCAGTTACCACCCAGGAAAGGCTAATGTGATAGCTGATGCTTTGAGTTGGAAGTCAGTGGATGCGTTAGTGACAGCAGTTGGAACGTAGCATCAAATTGGGATGAAACTTGAAGGGTTGGGTGTGGAGTTAGTAGAAGGGAATCACATGGCATTTATTGCAAGTCTGGTGATCCAACCAACTTTGTAGAAAATAATTAAAACCGCTTAGAAAAAAGATATAGAGTTGATGGAAATTGTGGAGAAAGTACAAAGTGGACAACCAACAAAATTTAATGTCTCAGATGAGGGAGTGCTAAGGTTTCACGCCAGACTATGTGTACCTAATGATTCAAAGATTAAAAAGATAATTTTGGAGGAGGGTCATCGCTCTCTCCATACTGTTCATCTAGGAAGCACAAAGATGTATAGAGATCTGCGAGAATCTTTCTAGTGGAGGAATATAAAGAGAGAGATTGCCTGATTCATAAAACAGTGTTTGACGTGCCAGCAAGCGAAAGAAGAGTACCAAAGGCCAACGGGACCACTGCAACCACTTGGTATTCCTAAGTGGAAGTGGGAGCATATCTCTATGGACTTCATAACGGGGTTGCCTTCAACGATGCATAGACAAAATGCTATACGGGTAATAGTGGATCGCCTGACTTAGACTGCGCCCTTTATTCCTATTAAAGTTAGTTACTCCACAAATAGGCTGGTAGAGCTATATGTACAGGATATAGTCTGACTTCATGGTGTCATAGTTTTAATAGTGTCCGATCGAGATCCACAGTTTACCTATCTATTCTGGAAGAGTTTGCAGGAAGCCTTAGGATCTAAACTTACTTTCAATACCGCGTTTCACCCACAAACTTATGGGCAGATGGAGCAAACAATTCAGAAATTAGAGGATATGCTGCCAGCTCGTGTGCTGGATTTCAGAGGTAGTTGGATCCAATTTTTGCCACTGGTGGAATTCGCATACAAGAACATCTATCGAGCTAGTATCGAGATGGCACCATATGAAGCTTTGTATCGTTGCAGGTGCCGATCTCTGCTCTATTGGGGCAATGTCAGTAAACGGCAGGTTTTAGGACCAGAACTTGTGCAGCAAACTTCTGAGAAGATCAAACTCATCTGGGATAGGATTAGGACAGCTCAGATTCGGAAGAAGAGTTATGTTGATACTTACCGATGGGAGCTAGAATTTGAGGTGGGGGATAGGATATTTCTAAGGATTGCTCCGATGAAGGGAGTTATGAGTTTTGGGAAGAAGGGTAAGTTGAGCCCTAGGTACATTTGGTCGTTCGAGATTCTAGAGAGAATTGGTCCAGTTGCTTACTGAGCGGCGTTACCCCCAGCTTTGTCTAGGGTTCATGATTTTTTTCATGTGTTGATATTGAGGAAGTACGTCCCAGATCCTTTGCACATGATAAACTAAAAAATTTTAGAATTCGAAGATACCATATCCTATAAGGAGATACCAATTCAAATTTTAATTCGAAAAATACAAGAATTGCGTACAAAGGAAATACCATTAGTGAAAGTGTTGTGGCAGAATCACGCAATTAAGGAGGCTTCTAGGGAACTGAAAGAAGAAATAGGAAATATCCACAGCTTTTTAGAGAAACTCATTGCTAGACAAGTCAGTGTGATAGCAAAGGTAAGTGTTTGGTTTTGTATACATGTAAAGAAAGTTTGTTTAGTTTTATCAATTAGTGTGTTTACTATTTTAGTATATGGATGGTCTTTGTGAAAGTTTTGTATGGGTATTGTAATCTCTCGAGACATTGTGTGTAACCACGGTATTCCTTCGCCAAAATTGAGGGTATTTAATAAACTTGGAACGGGGCCACTATGTGGGTGACTACCGACTCTTTTGTAGATCTAAATATTATTTAAGGAAAACTCCAGATGGTGTGACTGGTAAAATTTAGCAAATTTTGAGGATAAAATTTTTATAAGGGGGGGAGATTGTAGGGACCCGAACCCGAAAAAGAAAATAAAATAAATAAAAGAAAAGAGAAATAAGGAAAAAGAAAAGAAAAAGAGGAAATCAGCTTGGCAGGACCCTAAATCGTCAAGGGTTTCACTGAGCTCAGGAAAAACCATCGACGGATACAAACAACCGAGAACAGTGAAATGCCAAACTATCGACGGTCTCAGAAACCGCAAGAAAACTGTCGATGGTTTTCCTCTAGGCAGGCTTACCTAAGTAGTAAGCAATGTATTTTTATTTCATAATTTTCATTCCTCTCTCTCTCTCTCTCTCTCTCTCTCTCTCTCTCTCTCGCTCTCTCTCTGTCTCTCTCTCTCTCTCTCTCTTCTCCCTCTCATGTGGCTCTCTTAATCTCTCGAAGATCACCCAAAGTCCGTAATTGGTCCTCGATCATTTTTCTCTCTTCTCTTGACTGCCAGTTCACTTTCAGCGACGGGTTTGAAAGCTAGGGTTTTCCATTTTCCCAACGTAATCAGCTTATTTTCCGGAACAGGTAAGGGGATTAAGTTATGTCAGGTTTTTGTTGAAACTGAACCGATTAAACAACGTTGTATGTATGTATATTCATGATTTTAGTTGGTGTTTCGAAATCCAACCGTTCAAAAATGGACTTTATAAATATAGGTATATCATACGGTATTTTGAATGAGATGAACGGTGGAAAGCTTGGTTTTATAGTCATATTCGTGTTTTGGGAAAGAATCAAAGGGTGAGAGATGATCATCTTCCTATTTTTATGGAAAAACCTATATTCATATATGTATATAAGCATGTTTTGAATGACTAGAACGTGGAGGTGATCATACCCTGGTTTTCACCATACAAACTAGATATACTATGAGGTATTTTCTTGGTTATTTTTTTGATTATGTTTTAATACTAAAATCATGTGATATGAAAATAATCTATATGGTTTATTTCATAACTGAACCTGAATATGGTTGTGATAATATATCGTGAAATTGTGAACCATACTGGTTTGTGGAAAATATGGTTTTGATATGACGGTTGTATGCCGGGGTTTTATATGACGATTGAATGTCGGGTTGTGATATAATAGATTTTCTACTGAGTGATGAAAATGAGACTTAAATTATAGGTTTTTTTTTACTTAAATATGATATGGTTTAAGAGCCCTAACGACTAGTTGTATTGTGAGCACGGTATCGTTGTTAGGAAGTTATTTGGCTAGGTGCAACCACACTGTTGTGGAAGTGTAGGTGGTTTCAACCGGTTGGCCTGTGAAGTGTTGTAGTACCTTCTCTGGCATTCGTACTAGGAAGTGGTAAGGCAATCGGACCTGCAGTTGGGCTTGCAGATGCCTGCATATGTACTTGTAGATGGTTACTTTGACTTTGTTTAGGTTGATCACTCAAACTAAGTCCAACTTTCAGGCCGCACAACCCGTCATAGGGGTTAATCATGTAGTTTATCCTAGGGGTTGTCTTCTACACATATATGTGAATTTATGTAAATAGTGTTATCTATTAATCGAACTTGTTTATATTATGGGAATGAATGTGTATTTCCAACTGTAAAGGTGTGAGTACAATTCTGCAAATGCTATTTTTGATTAAATGGAGAAATGAATATTTTCTGATGCTGCTAAAACTCATGTTGGCCACACTCTGATATTAACTTAATTCATCTTACTGAGAGGTGTCTCACCCCAATGATCATTTGACCTTTCAGGAGGTACCAGGGATTGTGCTTAGGGGCTAAAGGGGCTGAGCTTAGTTGTCTCGTTTATGTACATGGTTTGTAAGGACAAAGTTAGTTTCTGTCTTCTGTTTTGGGTTTGTAATATGGGTATTTGGAGATTTCTATGTATAATGGTAGATTAGAACTCTGATAATGTATTTGAGAATATTTAAATTATTTTCGCTGCTTTTTATGTGATGAATGTGGTATCAAGAATACAGATATTACTAAAATAGCACCCATGACCCCACGTGGTGGGTCTGGGCGCTACAGAACTTGTCTCATAAATAAATAGGTTGCAACAAACAAAAAATAAAAATAAAAATTTGAGCATCAATCAAGTCGTACCATATATATCATCATCCCTGTTCTTACTAATAACTTTTCATCAAATGTCTATCATAGTTGCATGTAATTGTACTAGGTGTTATTGCCCTATTGTTATTGGTTAGAGGGAGGGTAACAACTACGACAATTATGTGCAACCCTATATAATAGTACCTCCAATGGAAGAATTATTGATATGGGGAGGGAGTCAATTGTCAGTCGTTCCTTTGACAAAATAATTTATTTTCTATGCACGAAACATGTAAAAGACTGCCTAGGATTAGCTAGAACTTGGATAAAATCCTTGCAATAGTTCGGCGATCCACATGAAAAGTGTTTGTGAGCTCTTACAGACCTCGCTTAGTTTTAGTTCGAACCCAAACATCGTCTCTGCAATCAAAACAAGAGCAACATGCACTAGCATTGTCGCTATGTCCATTGGAGAAGAAGTCATTGGCTTGAGCCTACTTGAATGGAAACATATAATGATATATGTGTATGTGCATGCATATAATATAATACAACTTTATGTTTATGCATGTTTAAAGATGCAATTCAATGAATTTTTTTTTTTTTTTTAAAAGGTAAAGTTGAATAGATTCTAAATAAGAAGAATCTACGTGGCTTAAAAAAGTGTATATACGTATCATATATAAAAATAAAAATAGTATTCTCAATAATTTTGTATATATATATATATATATGTGTGTGTGTGTGTGTGTGTGTGTGTGTGAACTCCTCTAGTGCTCCTCTAGTGCCTTCTAAAAATATTGCGCAATGCATAACATCATTTAGATAAATAATAATATGATTTCCAAAAGATAAGTTTTTAGATATGAAATTATAGACATAGAAGTATGCATCCTCCAAGTAATAAATTTTAAGTTTAATATTTATAATATTTTGAAAAACAAATATGTGCGTATGATTGCAGATACGTATTTTTCAAATATTATTTATACTATAATCTATTTACTTTCATATCAAAATTAGTAAATATTAAAATTAAAATTTTGGAACCTTGGGAAGACCTATACATTTGCTAATACAAATTAGTCATTTTCTTAATAACATCACCGATTTTTACCTCTAAAAAAAAGTACAATTAAAATTAAACAACTTAATTGGTCATCCCTCATAGGTAGTCTAATGGTAAGGTCTACTTTTGGTGCGAGTTATCATCAACTCAAACATTCTAAATTCAATTCTTTAGGGGATGAAACCTATATTTTTAGAGGCATATGTGGTGGAGAATGCTATTGTTACTTGAATGTACCACAGCCAATCAATTAAGTATATTGACGCCTCCATGTTATGTACTTACAAAAAATATTGGTTGAGCATATGTACCTGTGCTATTTATTTCTGGCCTCACACAAATTGTCTTATGATGACTTCAAAAATAATCCTGCCAAGAAGATGCGAGTACAAATTAGAATCGTAGTAGATTCTAATTATAGAATACTTTTTGCAATACAAAATACGTTGTTGAACTTTTGTGTAATGGGTATATAGGTTTGTTAGAAGGGGAGCTTGCTTTATATAGCGAGGGATTGGGAGGAATTCAAATCGAATTAATATTGCAATATTTTAAAATTTTAAATTTTTTATTAAAATTTTTCCATAGCCTAACCTAGATTTCTAGCCCTTTTGTACTCAGATCAAAAGGGTGTGTTTGATACACGTACACCTTCAAAAAATCTTTGTTTGTTTGTGTGTGTATATATATAATAAATTTTCCTAAATTCAGTCTTCTCTATAGCTCATTTTTTTCAAAAGTGAAAATCCTAGAGTAAGATTTTGTTTCTTCAAAGTAAAAGAAAGAGTCTTAATAACTTTTAAAAAGCACACATCTTTATATATTTCACTTTCATTTTAGCTAGACAATTTAACTAGTAAAGAGTGTTGCTCATGGTTTTTGAAACGTCTTTTTTTAATTTGTGTTTAATATATGCATACTTTCAAAGATACGTACGTATATAATAGATTTTACTCTATTTTCTCCCCTCCCCCCCCCTCTCTCTCTCTCTCTCTCTCTCTCTCTCTAGTTTATTATCTTCAAAGTTAAAATCATAGAGTTATATTTTGTTTCCTTAGAGGAAAAAAAAGTTCAATAGTTTTCAAAAAGCACATGTCCATATGAATTTTGCTCCCCTTTTAGTTGGGCAATTTAACGAATAAAGAGTGCGTCACTCATAGTTATTGAAACATCTATTTAAAAGAAAAAATATTCAACAATAGTAAGAAAATATATACAAGACAGAGTACTTAGTCAAGATTTGAGTAATATGCACTTGATGATCCGTACCACGTCACATGCATGGAAAGCTTTTAGAAGAACATTTTGCTAATTTTTTGGGTTTGACCCTAACACCATGTCATATCTATTTGCAATCAAGACAAGATTAAGTTTAATTGGGATGCATGTGAATTGCTTTTCTTGAGAAATGGAAAATAATTTTTTTGACAACAAATTTCTACTCTTCTGTTGTATTTATGTGTGGCTTTTATATTTAGTGGAGTTCATAAACAAATGAAGAAAAGCATATGGATGAATTCATTGGTGTTGTGCAATAAAGACTCATCGACGAGTGTGCCTCACTCGTCGATGAGGAGATACCAAGAGCAGAAAATCTCAGTTTTTTAGTGACTCATCAACGAGTGGGCCTCACTAGTCCATGAGTGGACCCTTCTCGTCAAGGAGTGCTCTCGGGGCTGCTAGGAAATTTTCAAATTTTGAATGTGAGTGTTGTGACTGTTGGGGATTTGGAGGGAAGCCTCCGAGGGGTTATTAAATATACTATTTTGAGTATATTGCAAGTAGTTGAAGTGAGAGAGATTGAGAGAAGATCATTGTAATACCATTGTATTGTGTACTTTGATCTTCATAGAGAAATCTTTCCTTATTGCTCTCGTGGGTATAAGCTTTTCTGAATCACGTAATTCCTAGTGCCGTTGCTCTTATCTTTACTTTCTTTATATTGCTATGGTTGTGGAAGTATTCTGTTTTTCATCATTTAGATTGTTGAAAATTTATGTTTGATCCTTTATACAATATACATATTTCATTGTGCATTGTTTGAGAGGAATTATTTTATAACAAATTGATATTAGAGCGAAGTTGTAATAGCCTTTGCATTAAAGGATCTCTTGGTGCAGCAAAGTACAGTGAAAGTTTTATATAGAATTCAACCGGATAGCAAGGATGCAGGAACTTGGAATGAATTGGGAGCAATCGTTCGACTTTGTTTGGCTAATGACGTATGGTATCACGTCATGGATAAGGATTCTCCAGCATTAGTTTGGCGAAAACTAGAATGCCGATATATGTCTAAGGGTTCATCAAATTCTGCAAGTGTAGTGGAGGAAGATTTAGAATGTATTGATGGAGATATGCTATGTGTTTCATCGAGTTTGGAGTGCCTTACGAGTGATTCTTGGATCTTAGATACAGGATGCTTTTATCCTAGAAAATGGTTTGACACCTATAGGTTAGTTTATGTTGGTTGTATTTTGATGGAAAATGATATTTTATGCAAAATATTTATTACTGAAAATGTCAAAATTAGAATGTATGACGGTGTTGTAAGAACCATATGTGATGTAAAGTATGAGCCGACTCTAAGGAAGAATGTTATTTCATTGACTACTTTAGACTATAGTGGATACTGTTACAAGTCTAAAAGTGGAGAAATGAAAGTGTGTGAATGCGACTTGATAGTGATGAAAGGATAAAAAGTAGCAAGAAATATCTATGCACCGCAGGATGTTACAATTGTAGGTGAAGTTGCAACTGTTGAATCTGAATCATATATTTTGTGGCATATGCGGTTAAAGCATATGGGTGACTACATGTATTCAAATGTTTGGGAACCGAATTATGATAGCATCAAGGGATAGACAAATGTATTTTGTGGGTTTATCACGAAGGGTCTTGGTGTATTTCATACAGTGGCTGAGGTGGAAAACCATATCGGGAGAGAGATTCTTAAGTCAAACATTAGGGTTGAGTACGCTGGTTTTTTTCAAGGAGTTTTTTTAGCAGGGCAAATCATATTCAGGGCTTGTAAGGTACTTCTTGGTAAAGTCAGTAAGTATATATGGCGCATTTCTCGTGTGATCGATCGCAAAAGGTATCACTAGATGGGAAAATTGCAGGTGAATTGTGGGCAGGTCTTGTGGTAGACTACTCAGTTGTAAGTGGATGACCACTGAAGCACTATTCTAGTAATTGAGGATCTAGGCTTGGTGTTATATTCATTTAGTATACTTTTCTGGGGTATGAGAAAGGTGGGTTCAAGTTAGGTGATCCTGTGACAAATAAAGGGGTGATCGAGGACATGACTTTTGTTGATAAAGCTATGGAGCAGCGTACTTAGGTAAAGGAAGAGAAACAATTGCTAAAAAACTGCGACAGCAACAATCATATTATTCAAGTGGAGTTAGGGACTCAAGGCAGAAATTTGAGGAGTTCTATCTCAGGCCAATAGTATCACGGTATGAATGGGCATGTGATGCTGGTGGAGCAACAAACTCAGGGCAGAGATGACAATGGTCATATTAGGGGGGATTTTTAGCTTGGGAGACCAGCAGAATCACGGTGGGCCTATATGCACTATTATACCATCACTTAGGTATAAATTTGGCATTCTAGTGATTCATGTATTCATTACTACCAGTAGCAAGGTTTCTACTATTTTTCAAGTTGCAATGCATAACAAAGGTAAAAATAGAAGGATAAGTGTTATGGTGGAGAAAATGGATGTATTGCATATGTATCAAGTGTGTGAGTTGGTGAGACTTCCAGTGTGTAAGAAGCTGTTAGGATGCAATGAAGTGATGTATTTGTTGTGTGTGAATGACATGTTGTAGTAACTTGAATATTTGTTCTGATACCAACTATAGTGCCCCAATATTTGCTCTGATACCAACTGTAGCGACCCGAATTTTCTACAATGGAAGACCTCAAATTCATTATACCAGAGTACTAAAAACCTTTTATTACAACAATATCTCCCATATCAAATATTAACATCCCCTAAAATTCTAAAACAATAAAACATAACTAATCTAATATCTATTCTAAATAACTCTTACTATCCCACCCACGCTTCCACTACACTACTCTGAATTCAGGTAGGCTCCTCATGGTATCTGAAATATATGAAAATAATTAGGTGAGACACCTCTCAGTAAGTATAGACTAGATTATTATCAGTGTGTGGCTAAAATGAGTTTCAGTGTAAAAATAATTTAATCACAATTTTATTTTTATAAAACTCCATTTGTATAATTGTAAATCAATTGTAGAAAATTAAACTTACTTTCCTTCAAATCATAACTTAGGCCTAATAAATGGCACTGATCAATATGTATAAAAGACTCCCTTTGGCTTATGCATGTCTTGTTTAACTCCCATGACCGGGTTGTGCGGTCTGAAGATTAGATTTAGCCAATTGGCCAACCAACCAACCTATCTAAGTCAAATATCATATGTCTGTAAGATCGATTTGCCTACCACATCCTGGTCCGGAAACAGGAGGGTACTCGCTCTCTACTTAGGCCAAATCAACTATCCACCGCCAACACTTCTACATAAGTGTGATTGCACTAATATCCATCTCTAGCTACGGTACCGAGCATTCAACACATTTCGACCATCAGGGCTAAAACATATAAATAAAATTTATGCAATAAAAACATTATCATAATCTCATATGCATAATAATGCATAAAAAAAATCACAAACTTACTCATTATTCACAATCAAACACGTAATAAATATATCACCGCTAAATAATCTCATCATTTTCTTAACATATCATTTGTATTAAACTTTCATCATTATTCCCAATATATATCACTGCAAAAAATTGAAATATGCTCAATTATGAAATGAAATAAAATAAACTCATGCCACACGATTTGTATAATAATTATAATTTCATAAAATATCAGAGAGAATGTTTAAAAATATATTCGGGTATATTTTAATAAAAATACGGGTATGATTATCTTCCCATATTTAAATTAAATTCCCAGTATGTTTTTGGAAAACCTAAATATGATCAAATCCCCGCAGTTTAATTTAGTCAAGGCACATGGAAATAATTGAATTTACAAAATCAATTTACATTAGGAATATATTTAAAATAATCCCTGACATAATCAAGTCCACTTACCCTACCCTTGGAGTTGTGCCTACGGTTTGCGGATGATGAAATTTGCCTTGTTTAATCATTAAAGAGCGGAGTTGGGACCCGGGAATGATGTCTGTTCTTCAATTTTGCGGAGAAATGGAAGAAAAATTGAGAGAGAGGGAGAGAGAGAGAGAGAGAGAGAGAGAGAGAGAGATAGAGAGAGAGAGAGAGAGAGAGAGAGAGATTGAGAGAATGGGGGGGGAAAGAAAGCTCAAGATACTTCCTCAGGAAGTGTCCTGTTAAACCTATATATATATATATAATTTTATTTTAACATATTAATATATTAATTAATTAATTAGTAAGTATTAATTAATTAATTAAGAAATTTTTTTATTTTTTATTTTTTTTTACACTTCCATGCATATTAATTTTGGGATTTTGCCCAAATTGGCCAAACCAACGATCTACTCTAACAGACTTAAAGAGAATCTTCCCAGGAGTAGCGTGGCAGCTTCGGATTGTCAAACTGGTGGAGAACTGGGCCAAAAATCTAGAGAGAAGAGTGGAGGATGAAGTTTAGAGAGAGAGAAAAGGAGTTGCATGCGGATTTGCTCACTGAAATTTGAGTTTGAGCTATTTATACAACAGGCTTTGTTAACGAGACACGTCATTTCATCGACGAGACACGCCATTTCGTCGACGAGGCTGAGAAGGGAGTTTGTGGATGAACTCATAACCTTCATCGATGAATTTCAGGTCCTGAAATTACCCCTCTTGGTAATCTTTCATCGATGGGACATGTGGTGTGTGACGAATCCAATAGGGAGATCGTCGACGAAACCGAAGGGTTTGTCAACGAACACTGCTTTTCCCCTTTTTTGAATTTCCTTTCTCCTCATTTCCTTTATTATTATTTGCTATAATTTTTCTAGTTTCTACATTCTTCCATCCTTATAAAAATTTCGTCCTCGAAATTTACTATCTGTATTGAACACCATTTTTGAGAAAAATGGCTACTTATTTTATTACTTACCCTCACTTGTGGCAGAGCAATACCGTGGTTACATTCAGGGTTCAGAGAGATTAGAATTACACATAAAATAAAATTCTCCAACAACCAAAAGACTATCTAATAACAGAAACTATTACATATACTGACTATCCTGTACAAAAGAAATTTAACATACTCACTTGTATCTTTTCCTGATTACTATTAATCCTTGCTGAAAAGGTGTGGGTATTTCTATCGTATTTCTTTTTCAAGTTCCCAAGAAGCTTCGTCCACCACGTGATTCCTCCACAGGACTTTTACTCATGATATTTTCTTACTGTGAGATTCTGGTTCCTTCCTGTCCAGAATCTGCACTAGGGTTTCCATAAGCCAAGGTATCCCTGAGTTCTATCTCTATATAACTAACCACAAGGGAAGGATCTGGGATGTACTTCCTCAACATGGAAACATGAAATACATCATGTATTCTAGACAAAACTGGTGGCAGAGCTAACCTGTAAGCAACTGACCCCACTCTCTCAAGTATCTCGAATGGGCCAATGTACCTAGGGCTCAGCTTACCCTTTTCCCCAAATCTCATAATTCCTCTCAGTGAAGCTACCTTCAAAAATACCCGATCTCTCATATCAAACTCTAACTCCCGGCGGTGAGTATCTGCTTAACTTTTCTACCGACTCTGAGTTGCACTAATTCTTTTTTTAATTAGTCAGCCTTTACCGTACGCCTTCTACACCAATTCTGGTCCCAGAACTCGCCTCTCATCGACTTCATCCTAGTACAGTGGATAACGACACCTCCTACCATATAATGCCTCATATGGTGTCATGCCGATATTGGCCTGATAGCTATTATTATACGCGAATTCCATGAACGGCAGATACTGGGTCCAACTACCCCCAAAATCCAGCACCCAAGCTCATAACATATCCTCAAGTATATGAATCGTTCTCTCAGTCTACGCATCAATCTGAGGATGAAAAGTTGTGTTGAATGCTAACTGTGTTCCCATAGCCTTCTTAAAGCTCTTCCAAAATGGTGAAGTAAATCGGGGATCTCGGTTTGAGACTATAGATACCGGCACACTGTGGGAGCGAACTACCTCCTGAATGTACAACTCTGCTAGCCTGTCTATAGAATAGCTGAATTTAATAAGGAAAAAATAAGTGGTCTTTGTTAGTAAATCTACGACCACCCAAATAACATTATGTCCTCGTCGCGCTGGCGATAGCCCTACAACGAAATCTATAGAGATGTGGTCCCATTTCCATTGAGGGATGTAGAGTGGTTGCAACTATGACGCGGGTCTCTAGTGCTCAGCCTTTATTTGCTGGCACGTCAAACACTGCTTCATGAATTCAAAAATATCCCTCTTCATGCCGCTCTACCAGAAGGATTCCCATTGATCTCGAAACATTTTAGTACTACCTAGATGCACGGTGTATAGGGATATGTGTGCCTCTTCTAAAATAGTCTTCTTAATCTCAATATCTGCAAGAACACATAGTCTAGTACGGAACCGCAGGGTTTCGTCATCTAATATGCTGAAATCCTTCTCCTGTCTATCTTGCACTTTCTTTATCAACTCTGCTAATTCCGTGTCATTCTTCTGAGCTGCTTTAATTCTTTGTTGCAAGGTAGGTTTTACCACCAGGTTGGCAATGAAAGCCCGGTGATCCCTCTCTATTAGCTCCACGCCTAACCTCTCCAAATCCATCTGGATAGGGTGCTGAATCTCCACTACTGACATCGTTGCTCTTGTTGTTTTCCTGCTCAGTGCATCAGCCACCACATTTGCTTTCCCTAGATAATAGTTGATAATACAATCATAATCCTTGATAAGCTTCAACCATCTTCTCTGTCACATATTCAAATCTTTCTGGGTGAAGAAATACTTTAGGCTTTTATAATCAGTGAAGATCTCACATTAAGGGAAATAAATGTCTATGCAAACTTCAAGAAGTGTGAGTTTTGGTTACGGCAGGTTACCTTTCTCGGCCATGTGATCTCTGAATCGGGAGTATCAGTTGATCCGAGTAAAATAGAAGCAGTACTGATTTGGGAAAGGCCGGAAAATGTTCAAGAAGTCAGGAGTTTTCTGGGATTGGCAAGCTATTACGGACGCTTCGTGGATGGCTTCTCTAGGTGGTCTGGTCCATTAACACGACTTACGACGAAAAATGTGAAGTTTGATTGGACCGACGACTGTGAATAGAATTTTCATGAGTTAAAGCAGCGGTTAGTTTTAGCTCTAGTAGGCTATTCCTTCAGGGGAGGATGGGTTTATGATATACAGTGATGCGTCCCTTAAAGGACTTGGGTGCGTATTGATGCAGTACGGTAGAGTCATTGCGTATGCTTCTAGATAGCTTAAAGAATATGAGAAGAATTATCCTGTCCTTGATTTAGAATTAGTCGAAGTGGTGTACGCTCTCGAGATCTGGAGGCATTACCTATATGATGGAAAGTGTAAGATTTTTATGGATCACAAGAGCCTGAAATATTTTTCCACCTAGAAAGAACTGAATATGAGGCAAAGAAGGTGGTTAGAGCTTATTAAAGATTATGACTGCACAATTAGTTACCACCCAGGGAAGGCAAATATAGTGGCAGATGCTCTGATCAGGAAATCAGTGGGACCTGTACTAGCAGCTATGGAGATTCAGCACTCAATTCTGGTGGATTTGGAGCGGCCTAGTATAGAGTTAACACAGGAGAGTCCTCAGGTAGTCATTGCCAGTCTAGTGGTTCAGCCTAAGTTAAACGAGAGGATTAAAGCAGCTCAGGGTGACAATGCAAAGTTTGAAGAGGTAATGGCTAGGGTGCGTGATGGTGAGGGTGAGGAGTTCAGTATGTCAGATGATGGAGCCCTACAATTCCGTACTAGGTTATGTGTTTCTGCAGATGCTGAGATTAGAAGAATTATATTGGAGGAGGCTCATAGATCACGGTACATGATTCATCCTGACAGTGCTAAAATGTATCGGGATCTGCGAGAGTATTTCTGGTGGAGTGGAATGAAGAGGGAGATAGACGACTTTGTTCAGCAGTGCTTGACGTGCCAGCAGGTTAAAGCTGAGCAACAGAAACCAGCAGGGAAGCTGTAGCCATCATTCATTCCAGAGTGGAAATGGGATCAGGTTTCGATGGATTTCGTTACGAGATTACCACCAGCGCGACAGGGGTTGAATGCAATTTGGGTGGTTGTTGATCGTTTGACGAAGACCGCTCATTTCATTATGATTAAAGTTGGTTATTCCATAGATAGATTGGCAGAAATATATATTCAAGAGATAGTTTGCGTCCATGGTGTGCCAGTTTCCATAGTCTCAGACTGAGATCCTCGGTTTACTTCACGATTCTGAAAAAGTTTTCAGGAGACTATGGGTGCATAGTTAGCATTTAGCACTACTTTCCATCCCCAGATAGATGGTCAGAGCGAGAGCACAATCCATACTTTAGAAGATATGCTTCGAGCTTGCATGCCGGATTTTGGGCGTAGCTGGACCCAGTTTTTACCACTAGTTGAATTTTCCTATAATAACAGCTACCAGGCAAGTATTGGCATGGCTTCATACGAGGTACTGTATGGAAGGAGATGTCATTCTCCTCTCTTCTGGGATGAGGTAGGCGAGAAGCAAGTTTTAGGTCCAGATATTATACAATAGACATGTGATAAGGTCCGACTAATTAAAGAAAGAATCAGCACCGCGCAAAGTTGGCAGAAAAGTTATGCAGACACTCGTCACCGGAAACTAGAATTTGATGTGGGAGATCGAGTATTTTTTAAAATAGCTCCTTTGAAAGGAGTTATGAGGTTTGGGAAGGAAGGCAAGTTGAGCCCTGGGTATATTGGCCATTTTGAGATATTAGAAAGAATAGGGTCAATTGCCTATAGGCTATCTTTGCCGCCAGCTTTGACCAGAATTCATGACGCGTTTCATGTAACTATGTTAAGGAAATACGTCCCAGACTCGTTCCACATAATCAGCTATGCAAAGATAGAGCTTAAAGAATCTTTAGCTTATGAAAAAGTGTCAATTCAGATCTTAGATAACAAGACTCAGAAATTGCGCATGAAAGGGATTCAGTAAGTAAAAGTTTTATAGAAAAATCATGATATAGAGGAAGCTTCTTAGGAGCTCGAGGAGTAGATCAAACAAAGATATCCGCAATTGTTCCAAGAGGATTTGATAGCAAGTAAATTATAATAGTTAGATAGTATTTCTTTTGCAGGTACATGTATCGATTTTAGTTAATAGATAGTTTTTAGTTTTATATGTGTAATCTCCCAGAACATAGAATGTAACCACGGTATTCCTCCGCCATAAGCGAGGGTAAGTAATAAAATAAGTAGACCCTTTATCTTTACGAGATAGCAGCTTGTATAATGGTGTTTAATCCAGATAGTAAATTTCGAGGACAAAATTTTATAAGGAAGGGAGAATGTAATAACCTGAGGAATTTTTCAGCATCTCGTCAACGAACACAAGGGATTCGTCGACGAGGATATAAGAGGAGCTCATCAATGAGGACATGTTTTGTCGACGAGAAAATACCAAGAGAGGTTTTTGGGGCAATCTGAAATTTGTCGATAAGGGAGGAAGTTCATCAAAGAAATTCTTTAAGGACTTGTCGACGAGATGACGTGTCTTGTCGACGAATCCGGGGCTATAAAAAGTGAAAATCCAAATTTTTCAACAGAAAATTTGCGTAAAAACTTCCTCTCTCTCTCTTCCTCTCTCTCTAAAACGCCTCCCACTTCTTCTCTCTTCAATTCCGAGTCCGTTGCTTGTCGGATTGAAGATCTGAGGCCACCACGACACTCTTGACAAAGTTTTCTACAAGTCTGCTGGAGCTGATCGTTGGTGGAGTTAGTTTGGAATTCATCCCAAACTCAGGGTAAGGTGTTTTATTTAGAATATGCTTTCCCTGCAGTTATAGGAAATGTTGTATGCAGGAAAATACTAATGTTTTGTTTTGGGGGATGTCGTTTTAAGGGTGTTGAGTGGAGAACCCTGCGGGTGTAGGGCTAGAGTTCAGTGAAGGCTTTTCAGAAAATAGGTCAGAGAAATATACTATCCTAGGAGATTTACTTATGTTATCAGAAATTATATATATATGCATGTATACCAATTATTATACAGAATACAAATTTTTAAAGTATGTGTGGCCTAAGTAGATATTATTTGATATGGAGTTTTATACAGTTTTTCAATATATCAAGTTGTACAGATAGTTAGATATTTATGGATTTTATACAGAAAGAATGTGTATACATATACAGTTTTTATTCAAATGATTTCATAGATATATATATATATATGACACACACACACACACAGATATATATATATATATATATATATATATATATATATATATATATATATATGACAGTATACAGATGTTTATTCAGATCAGTATATATAGTATTTACAGAATGTTATATTTTTCCTAAATGCCATAACACTTAGAGTATACAGACAGATTATACAGTTATAACATCAAGATGCTACAGAAATTATAGTATTTACAGTACAAAATTATAGTATTATGGTTATTTTGGAAACATGATGAAAGCAGTAAAAGAGTATATATGTAAATATATAGTATCAGATCCCTGTGAAAAGATTACAGACAGATACAGATACAGATACAGAATACAGAGCACGGTACTGCTGCTAATACAGATAGAGTGCAACCACATATCTCAGATAGTGTGTGGGTACCGTCAACTGTGCTCAGAGAGTATGCAGCTCCCCAGTTTGTTGGGTTGAGGGGGCCAGTTTGACGAGGTAGCAGCCAATCCCGCGCCTAGGAGAGTACGCAGTTTGGCCGGACTGAGGTAGTGTAGAGTATAGTGACTTTCCTGGAGGGCCAACCGGGTTAAGTCCCACCGACAGGCCGCACAATCTTGTCATAAGTGGTCAAATCATAACATATAAAGTTCCAGGAATAAAAGCACAGTTATGTATATGTATACAGTTTTACAGTATATGATAAATATAGTATGATACTAGCAGTATGAAAAGTAGAAAAATTCAGATGACACAGTTATGTTTTAAACTACGAAAAATGTAAGATATGCTTTACAGACTTATCATTTTATTACAGCTCGGATGTTATTTAAAGTATATGTATATAACTTAGTCGCCACACACTAGTTA
The DNA here is from genome assembly GCF_029873635.1 of Malania oleifera. Lineage (NCBI taxonomy): Eukaryota > Viridiplantae > Streptophyta > Magnoliopsida > Santalales > Ximeniaceae > Malania > Malania oleifera. Next base: position 84,457,223 of record NC_080425.1, read on the forward strand.
TAGCATATTTCCACTTATTGAGTGTCGTCTCACCCCATTACTTTACCATTTTTCAGGTGAACCAGTTAGGTGAGCAGATCAGGCTCGCGGATAGAGAGGTTACTTGGTTACCCTGATTGTAGGGTGAGTTTGTAACAGAGTTTTGTATTTTTGGGGTAGGTGATACTAGAGGGAGTTGTTTAATATGACTATGGTTTGAATATTTTGAGTTCTGGTATTGTACAGTATAAATGGTTATATGACTTATGTATCTGTTGCGTAGATATGGTTTTATATATATATAATGGAGAAAATTTTGAGGACATTACACTTAGGGGGAACCTGCAATGCAAGCCTTAGTACAACCATCAGTACTAAGAGTATTTTTGTCATGATCAAAACTAGGTATGACCTATAACGTCAACAATATTCCTACTAATGTTAAAAATAATTTGTACAACAAAGCCTCGATGTTTATGAAATGTAAAGAAATATATTTATTGGGCTCTCTAAAAGAAGAAACATAATTATGACTAAAAGTAAACAATTTCTTTAATTATTATTCTGTAACAATTCCTCCTCTGAAATACAGACTAAGTGTTGTAAATGAAATAAAGAGAGAATTATAGAAAAATTAAAGTAAAGAAATTTAGAGTTATAGAAATTAAGTAGTCTAGTTCTTCAAGAATTAGATGTTGCTAATCATTTATTTATATACATTTTGGTTGTAAAACACGTCCTTATATAGGCAAATATTATATTGGCATCCCAAAAGTCAATTCTATACTAAACCATTATGTGGGCATACCAAAAGTTATAACCTATTCTCAAGATGGTCATCCACATGTATAATATACACGTTTTACAACATTTCCCCTTTGATGACTGTAGATACCCTATTTTTGCCCTAGTCAAATAAAACAAGGGGTTCCCTTTTATTATTTTATTATTATTAGTATTTTTATTATCTTTATTTTATTATTACTTTCTTATAATGATTTTTATTATTTATTATTATTAATTTACTATAATTATTCTAGATTATTATTGCTATTATTTTTATTTATTTATTTTTACCTTATTATTATTATAATTATTTTTATTATTATTAGCATCAGTATCTTATTTTGGTTATTATTATTTTTATTATCTTCATTTTTAATAGTAATGTTATCATTATTATTATTATTATTATTATTATTATTATTATTATTAATTTTTACTTTTAATATTAGTATTATTACTTTATTTTTATTAGTATAATAATTATTATTATTTTACTGATAGCATCTTTATTATTTTTATTTTTACTATAATTATTATTATTTACTTTTAGTAGTAGTATTATTATTATTTATTATTATTATTATTACCTTATTGATGTTATTATTATTATTATCCTTATATTATTACTATAATAATAATAATTATTATTATTATTATTTCTATTTTCATTATTACCATAAGAATAAAAGCAAAAATAAAATCAAATCAAATCAAATCAAATCAAAAAGGGAAGTTTTTTTTAGGGTTTTCAATTTTTTTTTTATATAAGGAGTGGGGGCGGGGGGCATAGCACAGGGCGTAGGCCAAGAACAGAAAAAAAAAAAAAAAACACTCCTTCATTCTTCTTCTTCTTCTTCTTCTTCCCGAGCCCTGCACCACCGACTCGTGGCTTGGCCTCGCTGTTCCAGCCATCATCTCCGACAGCTAATCACCGTCGCAACACTCTGCTGTTCCGCCGCCGGTCCCCCAGCAGTCACAGCAGCAGACCTGAGAGCCACGAAAACTCCTCCAGGTCCTCTGCAACAACCTCTTCCCTCGGATTTCACCAGCTCTCTCACTCTGCAATCTCCTTCCTCAGCCACGCAATACCAGCAAGCAGCAGGCCAGCATGTGAGTAGCAAGCCAACAGCACACACTGCAAAACACACACTGCCCGCACACAAAATACACACTGCACACACACACAGCAACACACACACAACACACACAGAAACACACACAGCACACACTGCTCACACACAAAACACACACCGCACACACACGCAGCACACACAGCAACACACATACTGCACACACACACAGCACATATAGCCTACACAGCACACACACTAATTTTTGTTGTAAAGTTTAAATTTTGCTTGGTTATTGTTTTAGGATTTTTAATAATTAATGTCCATATTTATAAATATTAATTTGTTTGTCTTCATTATTTTAGGATTTTTTTTATTGCCAAGGTGAGATTTCATTTGTAATATTTAAATGTAATAATTTCTGTTGTTATATTTTATTTTATTTTATTTTATTTTATTTTTTTTAGTGCGCAATATTCAAATTGTATGTGTAATATGTATTCTTATGTTTCGAGTTGTTATCTTGTTGTGGTTCTTATGTGTAAAATATTTTTTTTTTAATTTTTTATTCACACTTATATTGTATGTTAATTTTGTATTATATTATTAGTATTTTATAATTTTAGTCATGTTATACATCATGTTAGGATTTTTAGTAGATTAGTTGTAGTATATGTGGTATTTTAGAACTATAATTGTATGAGTACTTAGTATTCTAGAATGTTAGTCATATTAGGTATTTAACAACTTAGGATTTATAAGTAACATCATCGTCTAATTTAGTATTTTAGGTAACTTTTAATATAGCGTCTTGAGTAATACTATATATTTATTATTATTATTATGATACTTTTAGTATGTTAATATATAAAGTATTATTTATTATGGTAAGTTTAATATTTTAGTTAATACTATACATTTGGTGTTATCATGCTATTATATTATATATTTAGTATTATGGTAACTTGTATTTATTATAGTATTTGTAGATATTTATTATTACCATTATGATTATATGTATTATGGTATGTTTGGTATGTTAGTTCATATTATACATTCAGTTTTATGGTATGGTGGTAGGTTTAGAATCTTGGTAAATACTATGTATTTATATTTAGTATTTTGTATTGTGCTAGTTTAGTATTTTAGTTTGTATTGTATATATTGATTAGCATGTGGTGTGCTATTCTAATATTCTAGTTTATTACTATTTTTATCTTTATTATTATGTTCAAATTATTATATCTATTATCAAAAACCCCCCAAACTAGTATTTTCATACTTAGGAAAACCCATAAAATTTCTAAAATTTGGGAGTGTATTTTATAAAGTATTTTTGATTTTTAATCCCTATGATTTTATTGCGGGGGTATGAGCCTTCGGGCATCACGTACCTTAAGCTCTGAGGGAATATATGTATATATTATATTTATTGATTTATTTATTTATTTTTCATGTGTATTTATAAATTCATAAAAAGGAGTAATTTAAAGACTTATTAGATTAACTTAGGGATAATTTCAAATTAATTAGGTACCGTTCGTAAGAACGGACGCATAAGGGGTGTTCGTACCTTCCCCTCACGTAACCGAACTCCTGACCCCAGCTCTAGTAACGTAGGCCCATTCTACCCCTAACGAGGTAGTAATCAAGTGTTCTAACCACACTAAAAGGTTAGTCACGACTCCGACATTCCATGAATTTTCCTTGAAAATTAAATTGATTTTTATTTCGCCGCCCGGAGCACACGCGGTCCTGGGACGTCGCGACAGCTAACTATACACTATGAATATGCCTCGTTAAAACCTTCGCTAAGGAAAACCTTGGGGGACTTAACGAAGGAAAGAGAGTACAGTAATTGTAAAGTCTCTAAATATTTAAATTATGAAATTAATGAAGGAAATTCAATAGGAACAAAAGTCAAGGTTCGTCGAAGAACCACCTAGTTTCATCGACGAATAGCCACGTATGATTCGTGGATGAGCCTCAATGTCTCGTCAACGAAAAGATACCGACAAGGGAAAATTTCAAACCTTGGCTCGTCAACGAACTCAATACCTTTGTCGACGAACTCCCTTCATTGGTTCGTCGACGAGGCCACGTGTCTCGAAGCCACATGGCATGCCATCTATATATAGTCAAAAATCAAATTTTTTAGCGAAAATTCTGCTCTTTCCTCTATTTTCTCTTACTAGAATTCAGATCCGATTCACCTGGTTTCAATGATTAAAAGTTACCACAATGATCCTAGGGTGATTCTCTACATCTTAACCGAAATGGAATTTTAATATGAGAAGTTCAGGCTCCATCCCAAAATCAGGGTAAGCGGGTTATTTTAGGATATATATGGTTAGTAGGTTTTTCTGAACCCAGATCTTGTGTTAGATGAAAATATGCTAAAGTTTGAGTTGATTAAATTAGGGTGTTGTGATATCAGGGTTTAGGTTTCCAAACACCTCAGACATGGGTTGAGGACCCAGCGGGTGTTTTCTCAGGAACTCAAGTAACATTGATAAATAATTAGTAGTTTAGAATTTTATGGATAAAAGATATATGTGAGCCTGGGGAAAAGGCAAGTATGATTATTATTCTGAGTTTGGGTTGATTGAATTAGGAAATGTACATTATTTCAGGGTTTTGGAGTTTGGTACGCTTGGGCATAAGAATAGAGTTGGAATCAGGCCTCCCAGTTAGTGAGGCAAGGGAAATATGTTATGCTAGTAATTTTAGGAATTTTCACCAGTAAAATATATGTATTTTGGGATATGAATTCTGGATGATTTAAGATGAAATTATTTGTTTTTAATAAAATTCTATAGATTATAAATTAACTTATTATAAAAAATATACAGATTACAGTACATAGGTTTTATTTATTTAATTGAGTGGCATGAGTAAATATCAGTTCAGTACAAAATTTAAACAGCTTTCAAAGTATCATGATTTACAATATATATTTACTCATGCCACTCAATTAAATAAATAAAACCTATGTACTATAATCTGTATATTTCTGATAATAAGTTAATTTATAATTCTATTTCAACTGAATTAATCATAACACTATAATAACTTATCTGAATAATCTATAATACTTGAGTAAACTGTAATATCTGAATAAACTATAATATCTTAATGTTATAGTTCTGTAATCTATATATCATGTTATTTTATAAATGCTGTAAAACATCTTTCTGTGTGCATACTGTAAATCATGATTTTGTAATTTCTGTAAAGCATCTTTCTGTATATATATTGTAAATCATGATATATATAATAGTATTATATAGTATCAAACCCTGATGGACCATATCATATTTCAGAGCATGGTATCGTAACTATTTCAGTTCAGAGTGCAACCATATATCTCATATTGTAACGCCCCGACTCTCTAAGTGGGCCTGAAGTGCTACTAATCCATTCATTTACCTGCTAACCGACATTCTTATATCATTTATGCAGTGGAAAACATAAATATAATCTTCCACAAATACCAAAGTTTTCTACAACTAACTACATTCAAAACAAACCATACATCCACCTATATCCACATATACATATATTTCCAAAACATAATCTACAACTTCCAGTATTCACAACCATCCATTTCTCAGAAGACTTAAAATATAAAATATATACATCCCAAAATATAATCAAAATTATACCCTTTTGCTAAAAAATGCTATAACAGCCCGAGCTCTCTAAGCTCGATCTCATGAAGGTCCTGAAAAAGATAAGTTCATATTCGGGTGAGACATATCTCAGTAAGGAAAGAAACAATATATTAAAACAATATGTGGCCAACATGAGGTTTGTACATAACATATTATTCATCATTTGCAAATCATTAACATAATTTTTGAAATCATTTTCTGATCATATTCATACACATGTAAGGTATTTTACCCACGAGATTACCTAAGGATAGGGGTCATTACCAACCCATACAAGTAGCACTCCTCTGCTATGATACATTAGGCAACCCAAAGGTCACAACTAAAGCATACCAAGGCACTCACCTCACTCAGTAAGCCCTCAAGTGATAAATTAATCTCGTACTCACACAGTTCATACAAAAGTTTACCAGTGAAGGCTCCCGAGAATAGGGAAATCTACCTGCCCATACAATTAGTTTCCTTCTACCCTAGTACGTTATGCAGCCTACTACTACACCTGATACTAATCAGCGCACTCGCCTTTCTCAGCAAGCCCTTGAGCGAAGAGTATGCCCCATCCAAGTGTAACATGTTCTACTAGCATAAATAATGATACTACCATAATCCACTATTTTGTTTGTCATTATTCTGCATTTCTCAACTGTTCATGTTTTCACCCTTTACATTTCATTTCATTTCACTTTACGTGACTCTTTTCCATTTTACATTAATCACATTTCACATTCAATTTCCATTTCATTCATTTCCATTTTCATTTCATTTCATAACATACCCAGCATCTTTCAGCTATTTTACCCAGTATCTTTCAACTGTTTTACCCAACATTTTTCAGCTGTTTTACCCAACATCTTTCAACTGTTTTACCTAACATCTTTCATCTGTTTTATATGGTTGCATTAACATTCACATGCAGCATATTTCATATAACATTTTCATACTCAGTTCATTTCCTATATATCCTGCATCTCACACATATAACAAATTTTCACACAAAATTCCTATTTCCTCATGCCACACTATTTAGTAGTTAAATTCATATATATATTTCCTCTAAAGTAAGCCAACCTACATTTAACATTTATATGTTGAAAATATACCTTTAATTTCTTACATAATTATCTTGGAAATATCTTTCTCTTTTATTAGTTTGATTTCACATATACGTATCTAATAAAACAGTCTTAGGTTTAGAAAGCATAATTTAAATGGTTGGCATTTTAAATCCATACAAAAACATATACACGTATATTCATTACATATTTAATTTCCTAATTAATTCATAAAAATCTGATTTAATATATATTCCCCCTTACTTAATTTCTTGAAATGCACCAACAGGGACCCCGAAAAGATACCTGCGGCACTCATTTGTGCCCTGAAATAAAAATCCTAGTTTTATTAAATCAACCCTAAATAAAATACAATTTTAATATTTCCTAAGTCCATAAATTCCAAATAAATAATTATACCCTCAAATATAACCAATTTACTTAATTCTCCAAATCCCACTCTCACTTTGGAGTGGGGCCTAGGTAACCCAAATTGGAAATTTACACCGGCCAAAATGAGGACGATCGAGATAAGGACCCCGTGGTGGTGTCCAATCATTGATCTAATGACAGATTTATGAAAAAATTGAGAAAATAGGAAAAAATTACCTTTCCCTAGGAGTGGTGCCTAAGCTGCTCCTATGACAAATTCGCTCCGGTAGAAATATCGATGGCAAAGTTAGGAACCCAACGGTACCTTCAATTTCCCGATCAGCTGAATATCCGCCGAGAAATGAGGAGAGAGAGAGAGAGAGAGAGAGAGAGAGAGAGAGAGAGAGAGAATAACGGAGGAGAGAGGAGGCACAACTCTCTCTGTTTAAAAAAAAAAAAATTATTCTTCCTTCTTCTTCCTAAAGCTTTCAGCTTTAGGAAGTTTACTTAACTATATATATGTATATTCTTATATTATAATCTAATCTATTGTACAATATAATTTAAATAATAATAATAATTATATAATTAATTTAATTTTTTTAATTATTAATTTTTGTAATTTAATTTTATTTATTTTTTTATTTTTTTTGAATCACTACACAAATAGTTTGTGAATTTTATGAGTAGTCGATCGTGCCTTGGGAGAGATTGCAGGCTCCCTGATAGTCTGGGCTGAGGCGACCAATCTGACGATAGAGGTTTCAGTTGACTTATACTGGTAGGCCAACCAGTGTTAAGTCCCACCTATGAGCCGCAAAACCTGTCATAAGGGATCAAATCATGATTTACAGTTATCCATCCAAGGAAGTTTTCACAGCTATGTTATATATAGATTTACAGAAAACAGCTAATATACCTATAGATAGTAAAAGCATGATTATACAAAAGGTTCAGAAATAGTAGTTGTAGAAACTCGAAAAATTACAGCAAATAATAATAAAGGAAAGGAGGAAAAAGGAAATTCAAAAAGGGGAAAAAGTAGTGTTCGTTGACGAACCCTCCGGTTTCGTCGGCGAACTCCCTATTAGATTTGTCGTAGCCACGTGTCCCATTGACGAAAGTGTATCGAGAGGGGTAATTTCAGGGCCTGAAATTCATCGACAAAGGTTATTAGTTCATCAACAAACTCCCTTCTTGGCCTCGTTGACAAAATGACGTGTCTTATCGACAAAGCTAGTTATATAAATAGCTTAAACTCAAATTTTAGGGAGCAAATCCGCATGCAAATTCTTTTTTGTCTCTCTAAACTTCATCCTCCACTCCTTCTCTCTAGATTTTTCGCCCAGTTCTCTGCCAGTTGGACGATCGGAAGCCGTCACGCTACTCCTAGGAAGATTCTCTTCAAGTCTGCTGGAGTAAATCGTTGGTTAAGCCAATTTGGGCACCATCCCAAAATTTGGGTAAGTTGGGTTTTTAAGTTTTATAAAGCATTTGGCATTTTTGGACTGAGGAGAATATATTAGGTAAAAATACTGACGTTTTGTTGGGGAAAAATGTGAATTTCAGGGTGTTGTGCTAGGAACATTGTAGGTGTAGGTTTGGTTAGTTTGTGGACTTCTTAGTAAGCCAGGTAAGGGAAAATATGCTATGCTAGCATATTCAGGAATTTTTATTAGTATTAATTGTAATATTTTAATATGGGTACAGGGTGTGATTTTAAATATGTTAGAATGTAGGTTTATACAGATTTTAATACATGAGTTTTATTTGGTGTGTGGCATAAGTTTGTAATTATTTAGTACAGAATTTATACAGTCCTCAAAATATCATGAAATATATACATATGTTCTACAGAATTATAAATTCCTAGTATACATATAGATAGATAAGTTACAGAATATTCAGAAACATGATTTATAGCATTTTCAGGTTATCATGACTTCAAAACCATGATATTCAGATTTTCAGTCAGATATTCAGATATACAGATTTTTAGATATTCAGTCAGTCATTCATAAATTCAGATTATTCAAATCAGTTTTACAGTATTATGGTTATTCCAAAATCATGATAAAAATAGTAAAATAATTATAAATACCGGTATTATATAGTATTAGACCCAGATGAATTATTCAGTCAGATTTAGTCAGCAGAGCACGGTACCGTTGCTATATTAGTTCAGAGTGCAACAATATAACTCGTATAGTATGTGGATTTTTCAGTAGTCGATCGTGCCTATGTCATGGACAAGCTCTCCATCAGTTAGCGTTGAGGAGGCCGATCTGACTTACGGAGTTCAATTGACTTATCCTAATCGGCCAGCCAGTATTAAGTCTTGCCTACGGGCCGTACAACCCTATCATAAGAGGTTAAATCATGACGTACAATTTTCCAAGGTATTATCACAGTTATTTATATGTAAATAGATTTACGGTAAACAATAGATATATTATAGTATTAGTAGTATGAATAAGTAGAAAGTTTTGTTAACATAGTTGTATTTTAAACAATATAGGTGTGCATTGCAATATAAATTGTTTTATCAGTTAACTCAGTTTCAAATTTTTATCGGTATAATTTATATATGTTACTCAACTGCCACACTCTAGTAATAGCATATTTCACCTTATTGAGAGTTGTCTCATCCCAGTAATTTACCACTTTTCAGGTGACCCATGTAGGTGTGCAAATCAAGCACTGAGATAGAAGGGACCTTGTACTGCACTGTTTGGAGGGTCGGTATTTTGAGAAATCACTTCTGAGTAGTCCCTAGGTTCAAGTGAGCGTATTTTGGGAATGGTTATGTAAGTATATTTTGGAGAGATACGGACTCTTTGGTATTGTATATATTTGATGTGGTTATTTGCTTCTTGCTTGTAGTATATGGATATACAGGTTTCACGGTCCCTACCTGGTCTATGATGATGTTATGGTTTATAATAGAAGGTATTAGAGCAGTGAAATTTTATAGTTTATATATATATATAAAGCAAGTCATTACAATTTGGTATCAGAGCTTAGGTTGCTAAGTTCTGTAGACTTTAGAGTGCAGCGGAAACAATACCAGATTATAGGAAAAGGAATTTAGAGTTTTGTTCTATAGTCTGAATACAGGATTTCCGTAGTAGTTTCTATGTCTTTCCTGGGGTGGCAATTTCAGGAAAGTCATAGTAAACTATTGTCAAGTTGTGTGTCTAGATTACAGGATTGAATTTCGAGTTAAGATCAGGGAGGGTAGTTAATCGTGAACATGAGATTTCAGTTAAATGAAATAAATTAGATCTGTATGAGAGATAGGGTCCTTAAATTATGTTCTTTATCTTTTTAGGATGGACCTAGGGAGTCGTGGTATGAATTCTGGAGGTGACAGAGCAAGACCTTTCAGTATGAGGGGTAGAGAATCCGATATGATATTGTGCAATGTCACCCAGCAGGTGATGGCTGAGATGGCTAGAAGCTCAAGGAAGCGTAGCTGCACAATCGAGTAGTTTATGCAAATGAGACCTCTGTCATTTTCTGGAGGAGCGGACCCTTTAGCAGCTGAGAACTAGGTCGAGGACATTGAGGATATGTTGGCAGTGCTTCCATATATAGATGAACAAAAGGTAGTATTTGCAATGTTCAAACTAATTGGGCAGGAAAAACGCTGGTGTAGATCGGTGAAGTTGATTGAGGAATAGAGACCTGATCCTATAGTGGTGACGTGGAGCCATTTCGGGAGTTGTTTTTCGACTGGTACTTCCCTACCACCATTAGGAGAGTGAATATGGCCGATTTCTTACACCTGACTCGGGAACAGTTGACAGTACAGCAATATGTAGCTCACTTCATAGAGTTGCCTCAGTTTGCCCCACATTTGGCACCTGATGAAGAGAAGGTGAGAAAGTTTGAGGAAGGCCTAAGACAGAATTTGTTTGAGCAGGTTATTGGCTTACGAGCTTAGACATTCATGGAGGTCGTGGATAAAGTTGCGATTATTGAGAGTGGCATGCAGAGAGGTACCGCAGCTTAGAGTTAGAGGAAGAGACCCAGGCCTCAAGGTTTTCAGGCAGGTCCCATCTGGGGCCCATGGAGAGGAAACCATTATAGTGTAGGTCAGAGGCAGATGACGAGACCTCGTGAGAATCAGGGTGTGCAGACTTACCTTATGTGTCAGACGTGCGGGAAGAAACATATGGGAGAGTGTCGAGCAAGGAGAGACGTCTGCTTGTGTTGTGGGAGACCTAGCCATATAGCAGGAGCATGCATAGAATCGCCAACCCAAGCCCCAACTCCCAGACCATTTCAGGGTGGTTATCAGGCGCCTCGTGGAGACCAATAGAGGAATATAGCCCCGGCAAGGGTTTATGCTCTAATGTTGGGAGACGTCGAGGCTACCGGAAACGTTATTACAGGTATACTTATTGATTTACCATATAAAGCTGTTGTTTTTTTTTTATTCAAGTGCCACCCACTCGTTTATGTCATTGGTATATGTTAGATTGTCTGGATTTGAGACACAGTTCCTAGATATTGAGTTGTCTGTAGCTACGCTGACTGGATCAGTGGTAAGATGTAGGAGGGTACTTAAAAACTATTCAGTGGGCATTTAGGAGAAAATATTACCAGCCGACCTCGTGGTATTAGATATATAGGAGTTGGACGTTATTTTGGGTATGGATCGGCTCGCAACTAATTACGCCAGCATTGATTGTCATCTGAAAGAGGTGATCTTCAAACCCTCGGGAGAGTAGGAATTCAGATTTAAGGGGTTGCGCGTGCGTGCCTCGCCACAGTTGGTGTCGATTATTCAGGCGAGGGGGCTACTTCAGCGTGGTTGTCAGGGATATGTTGCCTACATAAAGGAGCTGCCAAAAAAGGAACTGAAATAGGCCGACATTCCAGTGGTGGGAGAATTTTCAGATGTCTTTCCAGAGGAGTTACCTAGCTTACCACCAGATCGGGAGGTAGAATTTGCAATTGATCTCCTTCCAGGAATGGCACCGATATATAAAGCGCCTTACAAAATGGCTCCCGTTGAATTAAAAGAATTTAAAGACCAGCTACAAGAGTTATTAGATAAAGGTTTTATCAGGCCCAGCGTGTCACTGTGGAGCACCAGTCTTGTTTGTGAAAAAGAAAGATTGGACAGTGAGGATGTGCATTGATTACAAAGAGATAAATAAAGTGATGATAAAGAATAAATATCCTCTTCCTAGAATTGATGATCTATTTGATCAGCTCTAGGGGACTCAAGTCTACTCCAAGATCGACCTCAGGTTAGGTTATCATCAAGTGAAAGTTAAAGTGGAGGACATCTCGAAGATGGCTTTTAGGACTAGATATGGGCACTACGAGTTCCTAGTTATGTCGTTTGGTCTGACGAATGCACCAGCAGCATTTATGGACCTGATGAATCGGGTGTTCCATCAGTTTGTGGATCAGTTTGTTGTGGTTTTTATAGATGATATATTGGTCTACTCAAAGAGCTTTGAGGAACATGAGCATCATTTGAGGCTAGTGTTGTAGGTATTGAGGGAAAGAAAGCTATACACGAAATTCAAGAAATGTGAATTCTGGTTGAGACAGGTTACCTTTTTGGAGCATGTGATCTCCGGGGATGGTATATCTGTTGACTCAAGCAAGATAGAGGCAGTGGTAGATTGGGTAAGGCCAAGAAATGTTCAGGAGGTCAGGAGCTTTCTAGGTTTTCCAAGGTATTACCGGCGCTTTGTATATGGTTTTTCTAGACTATTAGGTCCCTTGACAAAGCTCAAAAGAAAGAATGTGAGGTTTGAATGGTCTGATGAGTGTGAACAAAGCTTCCAGGAGTTGAAGTAGCGGTTGGTCACCACCCCAGTGTTAGTTGTTCCATCAAGAGATGATGGCTTTCTCATATACAGTGATGCGTCACAGAGTGGGCTCGAGTGCTTGTTAATGTAGCACGGGAGAGTCATTGCTTATGCATCCAGAAAACTTAAAGAATATAAGAAAAACTACCCTGTGCATGATCTAGAATTAGCAGAAGTAGTGTATGCTCTGAAAATCTAGAGGTACTATCTCTATGGTAGGAAATGTGAGATCTTTACTGATTATAAAAGCCTAAAGTATTTCTTCACCCAGAAAGATTTGAATATGCAACAGAGAAGATGGTTGGAGCTTATCAAGGATTATGATTGTATTATTGACTATTATCTAGGGAAAGCAAATGTGGTGGCTGATGCACTAAGCAGGAAAACAACAAGAGCAACGATGTCAGTAGTGGAGATTCAGCACCCTATCTAGATGGATTTGGAGAAGTTAGGCCTGGAGCTAATAGAGAAGGATCACCGGGCTTTCATTGCCAACTTGGTGGTACAACCTACCTTGCAACAAAGAATTAAAGCGGCTCAGAAGAATGACACGGAATTAGCAGAGTTGATAAAGAAAGTGCAAGATAGACGGGAGAAGGATTTCAGCATATTAGATGACAAAACCCTACGGTTCCGTACTAGACTATGTGTTCTTGCAGATATTGAGATTAAGAAGACTATTTTAGAAGAGGCACACATATCCCTATACACCGTGCATCTAGGTAATACTAAAATGTATCGAGATCAATGGGAATCCTTCTGGTGGAGCGGCATGAAAAGGGATATTTTTGAATTCATGAAGCAGTGTTTGACGTGCCAGCAAATAAAGGCTGAGCACCAGAGACCCATGTCACAGTTGCAACCACTCTACATCCCTCAATGGAAATGGGACCACATCTCTATAGATTTCGTTGTAGGGCTACCGCCAGCGCAACGGGGACAGAATCTTATTTGGGTGGTCATAGATCGACTAACAAAGACCACTCATTTTATCCTTATTAAATTCAGCTATTCTATAGACAAGCTAGCAGAGTTGTACATTTAGGGGGTAGTTCGCGCCCACGGTGTGCCGGTATCTATAGTCTCAAACCGAGATTCTGATTTACTTCACAATTTTGGAAGAGCTTTTAGGAGGCTATGGGAACACAGTTAGCATTCAGCACAACTTTTCATCCTAAGACTGATGGGTAGACTGAGAGAACGATTCATATACTTGAGGATATGTTACGAGCTTGCGTGCTGGATTTTAGGGGTAGTTGGACCCAGTATCTGCCGCTGGTGGAATTCGCATATAATAATAGCTATCAGGCCAACATCGGCATGACACCATATGAGGCATTATATGGTAGGAGGTGTCGTTCTCCACTGTACCAGGATGAAGTCAATGAGAGGCGAGTTTTGGGACCAGAATTGGTGCAGCAGGCGTACAGTAATGGCCGACTAATTAAAAAAAGAATCAGTGCAGCTCAGAGTCGGTAGAAAAGTTACGCAGATACTTGCCGCTGGGAGTTAGAGTTTGATATGGGAGATCGGGTATGTTTGAAGGTAACTTCACTGAGAGGAATTATGAGATTTGGGGAAAAGGGTAAGCTGAGCCCTAGGTACATTGGCCCATTCGAGATACTTGAGAGAGTGGGGTCAGTTGCTTACAGGCTAGCTCTACTACTAGTTTTGTCTAGAATACATGATGTATTTCATGTTTCCATGTTGAAGAAGTACGTCCCAGATCCTTCCCATGTGGTCAGTTATATAGAGATAGAACTCAGGGATACCTTGGCTTATAAGGAAACCCTAGTGCAGATTCTGGATAGGAAGGAACCAGAATTGCACAGTAAGAAATTATCATTAGTAAAAGTCCTGTGGAGGAATCACATGGCAGACGAAGCTTATTGGGAACTTGAAAAAGAAATATGATAGAAATACCCACACCTTTTCAGCAAGGATTAATAGTAATCAGGAAAAGAGACAAGTGAGTATGTTAAATTTCTTTTGTGCAGGATAGTCAGTATATGTAATACTTTCTGTTATTAGATAGTCTTTTAGTTGTTGGAGAATTTAATTTTATGTGTAATTTTAATCTCTCTGAACCCTGAATGTAACCACGGTATTCCTCCGCCACAAGTGAGGGTAAGTAATAAAATAAGTAGCCATTTTTCTCAAAAATGGTGTTCAATACAGATAGTAAATTTCGAGGACGAAATTTTTATAAGGATGGAAGAATGTAGAAACCCAAAAAATTATAGCAAATAATAATAAAGGAAAGGAGGAGAAAGGAAATTCAGAAAAGGGGAAAAGCAGTGTTCGTTGATAAACCCTTCGGTTTCGCCGACGAACTCCCTATTGGATTCGCCACACACCACATGTCCCATCGATGAAAGATTACCAAGAGGGGTAATTTCAGGACCTGAAATTCATAGATGAAGGTTATGAGTTCGTCCACAAACTCCCTTCTTGGCCTCATCGACGAAATGGCATGTCTCGTCGATGAAATGACGTGTCTCGTCGACAAAGCCTGTTGTATAAATAGCTCAAACTCAGATTTCAGCGAGCAAATCCGCATGCAACTCCTTTTCTCTCTCTCTAAACTTTGTCCTCCACTCCTTTTCTCTAGATTTTTGGCCCAGTTCTCCACTAGTTTGACGATCCGAAGCTGCCACGCTACTCCTGGGAAGATTCTCTTTAAGTCTGCTGGAGTATATCGTTGGTTTGGCCAATTTGGGCATCATCCCAAAATTTGGGTAAGTTGTGTGTTTTAAGTTTTATAAGGAATTTGGTATTTTTGGACTGAGGAGAATATATTAGATAGATAATACTGAAGTTTTTTTGGGGAAAAATGTGAATTTTAAGATGTTGTGTTGGGAACATTGTAGGTGTAGGTTTGCTTAGTTTGTGGGCTTCTCAGTAAGCCAAGTAAGGCAAAATATGCTATGCTAGAAAATTTAGGAATTTTTATCAGTATCAATTATAATATTTGAATGAGTACAGGGTGTGATTTTGAATACGTCAGAATGTAGATTTATACATATTTTAATACATGAGTTTTATTTGGTGTGTGGTATGAGTTTGTAATTACTCAGTACAAAATTTATATAGTCCTAAAAATATCATGAAATATATACATATGTTATACAAAATTATAAATTCCTAGTATACATATAGATAGATAATTTACAGAATAATCAGAAACATGATTTATAGTATTTTCAGGTTATCATGACTTTAGAACCATGATATTCAGATTTTTAGTCAGATATTCAGATATACAGATTTTTAGATATTCAGTCAACTATTCATAAATTCAGATTATTCAAATCACTTTTACAGTATTATGGTTATTCCAAAATCATAATAAAAAAAAGTAAAATAATTATAAATACCAGTATTATATAGTATCAGACCCTGATGAATTATTCAGTCACATTCAGTCAGCAGAGTACGATACCGTTGCTATTTCAATTCAGAGTGCAACCACATAACTTAGATAGTATGTGCATTTTTCAGTAGTCGATCGTGCCTATGTTGTGGAAAGGCTCCTTGTTAGTTAGGGTTGAGGAGACCGACTGACTTTCAGAGTTCAGTTGACTTATCCTAGTCTGCCAACCACTGTTAAGTCCTGCCTATGGGCCATACAACCCTATCATGAGGAATTAAATCATAACGTATAGTTTTTCAGGGTATTATCACAGTTATTGATATGTACATAGATTTACAGTAAACAATAGATATATTATAGTATTAGCAGTACGAATAAGAAGAAAATTCAGTTAACACAGTTGTATTTTAAACTATATAGGTGTACATTGCAATATAAATTGTTTTATCAGTTAACTCAATTTCAGAATTTTTATCTGTATAATTTATATATGTAACTCATCTTCCACACTCTGGTAATAGCATATTTCACCTTACTAAGAGTTGTCTCATCCCAGCAATTTACACTTTTCAGGTGACCCAGGTAGGCGTGCAAATCAGGCACCGAGATAGAAGGGACCTTGTACTGCACTATTTGGGGGGTAGGTATTTTGGGAAATCAGTTCTGAGTAGTCCCTAGGTTCATATGAGGGTATTTTTGGAATGGTTATGTAAGTATATTGTGGAGAGATACTGACTCTATGGTATTGTATATATTTGATGTGGTTATTTGCTTCCTGCTTTTGGTTGCATAGGTAATATATGGATATACAGGTTTCATGATCCCTACCTGGTCCGTGATGATGTTATGGTTTATAATAGAAGGTATTAGAGCAGTGAAATTAATTAGGTCGTTACAGTTGTATTTTAAACCGCATAGGTGTGAGTTATATTGTATTTTATTTTACATGTTATCTCTGTTTCAATTGATTAAAAGTATATTGTTCATGTAAAATCAGTTGCCACACACTGGTAATATTTTGTCTTACTAAGAGTTGTCTCATCCTAATAATTTCACATAATTCAAGTAATCCAACTAGAAGAGTAGATCAGGCTTGGAGATAGAGGGGTTTTTGTACTGCCCTATCTGTAAGGTAAGTGAATGCTGGAAGATGTATTTCTGTATAGATTCTAGATGATCTAGTGGAGAATACTGGACAGATGTGTATATATATGTTTTGGGAAAATACTGAATTCTGGCATTATAATTATGGTTATATGATTTTATGTTTTCTGCTGCGTAGGTGTGTTATCTTATGAACAGATATTCCTCGGTGCCCACTTTGGGACCGAGATGTTATAGTAGATTTTCAGAGTAGTATGATTTTACAGCACATAGAAAAAAAATTGTATAAATTTTTGGGTCGTCACAGTTTGGTATTAGAGCCTAGGTTGCTAGGTTCTGTAGATTCTAGTGTACAAAAAAAAAATAATACCAGAATATAGGAATGAAATTTTGAGAAGGATAGAAATTGGAATATAACAAAATTTCAGTGAATTAATGTTGGGAAATTAAGATGAGAATTTAGGGTTCTGTTTTGCAGTATGGAAGTAGGAATTTCAAGGTGGTTTCTATGATTTTACTGAGGTGACGATTTCTGGAAAACCATAGTAAACTATCGTCGGTTTCTATTTCCATATGGTAGGACTAGACCTTAAACTAGTGATAGGTGGTATGAGGATATCTTAATTAGATTAATGTAAGAGTAGCATTATGAGGTTCGGATTCTCATAATAATTTTGTATTATTGCAGGATGGACCCTAGAGGTAGTAGTGCACACGCTAGCAGCGATGATAGTGCAGGGCCTTCTAGCATAGGCAGCGAGGATTTTGATGCTGTTTTGCGCAATGTAGCTTAGCAGGTTATGGTTGAGATTGCATGAAGCTCCAGGGAACAGGGAGGCTTGTTTGCAATCCAGGGGTGTACGATAGAGAAGTTTACCAAGATGAACCCTCCAGCATTTTCAGGAGGAACTGATCCTGCAGTTGTTGTGAACTAGATGTAGGAGATCGAGAAAGTACTAACGGTCCTCCACTGCATCGATGAGCAGAGGGTCCTCTATGCTACATACAAGTTGACAAGCGAGACCGAGAGATGGTGGATAGCTACGAAATTATTGGAGAAGTAGAGATCTATACCAGTGGCTATGACCTGGAACCGATCAGGGAGGTATTTTTAGACAAATATTTTCCTACCACTATCAGAGAGGCTAAAGTGCAGGAGTTTTTGAGCTTGACTCAAGGGCCGATAACAGTTTAGTAGTAAGCAGCAAAGTTCATCGAGTTGTCACGATTTTCTCCTTACATAGAACTAGAAGAGGCTAAGAAGGCCAGAAAGTTTAAGAGAGGTTTGAGGCGAGAACTCTATGCACATGTGGCAATTTTAAAAGTGTAAGATTTCTCGGAGCTGGTCGATAGGGCCATTGTTGCAGAGGAGAGTATACCACGGGATGCTGAGACACAGAGTCAGAGGAAGAGGCCCGCACTTCTGGGTTTTCAAGCGGGTTCCATTCGGGGCTCATGGAGAGGAGACTGATACAGTGGAGGCTAGAGGTAGATGACAGGATACCATGGTTTTCAGGGCGAGCAGACTTATCCCACCTGCCCTAGGTGTGGCCGGAGACATATAGGAGAATATCGGTTGGGAGAAAACATCTGCTATCAATGTGGGAGATTCGGCCATATGGCTTGAGCTTGTCAAGGACTGCCAACCCACGCACCAGCTCTTAGACCATTCTAGTCAGGCTATCAGGTGCCCCGATGAGGCCAGTAGAGAAACACAACTTTGGCGAGGGTTTATGCACTAACACCAGGAGATGCTGAGGCTGTTGGAGACGTTGTGACAAGTATTCTTATTGCTTTACCATATAAAGTTGTTATTTTATTTAACTTAGGTGCCACCCACTCTTTTGTGTCATTAGGGTATGTCAAATTATCTAGGGTTAAGGCATAGTTGTTGGATGTTGAGTTGTCAGTAGCCATGTCAACTGGATCAATAGTGAGGTGTAGGAGAGTACTTAAAAACTATTTAGTGGGCATTCAGGAGAAAGTATTACCATCCAATCTCATGGTATTAGACATGCAGGCGTTCGATGTGATATTGCATATGGACTAGCTGGCAGCTAATTACGCCAACATTGATTTCCATAAAAAAGAAGTGATCTTCAGACCCCCAGGTGAGCAAGAATTTAGATTTGTGGGGTCACGTGTGCGTCCCTCGCCACAGTTAGTGTCGGCTATTCGGGTGAGGAGGCTGCTTTAGGGTGGTTACCAGGGGAATGTTGCTTATGTAAAGGAGAAGCCAAAAGAAGAATTGAAACAAGTTGATATTCTAGTAATCAAAGAATTTTCAAATGTTTTTCCAGAGGAATTACTTGGTTTACCATTAGATAGAGATATTGAATTTATCGTGGATTTACTATTAGGGTCAGCATTGATATCTAAAGCGCCCTACAGAATGGCTCTAGCTGAACAGAAAGAATTGAAAGACTAGTTGCAGGAGTTGTTGGATAAAGGATTTATCATACCTAGCATGTCGCCTTGGGGAGCACTAGTCCTATTAATGAAGAAGAAAGACAGGAGCATGAGGATGTGCATTGATTATAGAGAGATAAATAAAGTGACAGTCAAGAATAAATATCTTCTTCTCAAAATTGATGATTTTTTACCAACTCCAGGGGATCCAGGTCTACCCCAAGATTGACTTTCGATTAAGATATCACCAAGTGAAAGTTAAAGTAGAAGAAGTTTCGAAGACAGCTTTCCGAACCAGGTATGGGCACTACAAGTTCTTTGTAATGCCGTTCGGATTAACTAATGCACTGACAGTGTTTATGGACCTAATGAATTGGGTGTTCCATCAGTATTTGGACCAGTTTTTTGTGGTATTTATTGATGATATACTGGTCTACTCAAAGAGTTTTGAGGAGCACGAGGATCATCTGAGACTAATATTGCAGGTATTAAAGGAAAATAAGTTATACGCTAAATTCAAGAAATGTGAATTCTGGCTAAGGCAGCTCACTTTTCTCCGGCATGTGATCTCTAAGGATGGTATATCAGTAAATCCGAGCAAGATAGAAGCAGTAGTGAATTGGGTGAGACCGGTGAATGTTCAGATGATCAGAAGCTTCCTAGGTCTGGCAGGGTACTGCTGGCTTTTTATGGAAGGCTTTTCCAGATTATTGGGTCCATTGATACGATTCACGAGAAAAAATGTGAGATTTGAATGCACTGACGAGTGTGAGCAGAGCTTCCAAGAGTTGAAGCAACGACTGGTCACTGCACCAGTGTTATCTATTCCATCAGGAGAGGATGGATTTGTTATATATAGTGACGTCTGTAGTGACCCAAAGAATAATAGTATTTAAATAATAATGAGGGAGAGAAATGGAAATAGAAACAGAAGGAGGCAGTAGGTTTCGTTGACGAACGCACGACGACATTGCATTTTAGAGGTAATAATAATTTCAAGAATTTCCAGGCTTCGTCGATGAATACAAGGATTCGTCGACGAAGGCCTTCAGGACCTCATCGACGACGTCCCATCTCGTCGATGAGAAAATACCGAGAGAAGGATTTGGGCTACTCTGAATTTCTTTGACGAAGGGTAAGGTTCGTCGAAGAATTTACTGAAGGGCTTGTCGACGAGGTGACGTGTTTCGTCAACGAATCTAGCCCTATAAATAGTGAAAACTCAGATTTTTATCCTATTTCAGTGCAAATTACTCTCTCCTCTCTCTTTTTTATGGTCTCCCTCCCTTCTCTCTTCAATTTTGGCCCCGCAAGTGGTTGGATCAACGATCTAAAGCCACCACGACATTCTTGGCGAAGTTCTCTTCAAGTTTACTAGGGCGGATCGTCGGTGGGATTGAGTTGGATTTCAACCCAAATTCAAGGTAAGGCCTTTTAGTCAAATTTTGGTCTTCTGACAATTATAGGAAATGATGTAAGCAAAGAAATACTGATATTTTGATGTTGTGTTCAGGGTGTTGTGTAGGAGGCCGTGTGGGTGTTAGGCTAGTATACCATAGGGGCTTTCCAATAGTTAGGTAAAGGAAATATTTTATGCTAGGCAATTTTACTATGTTTCAGTATAAACTACATGTATTTAACAAATGATTATTCATGATAGAAATTTATATAGTTTATCATTTATATATAATATGTTTAAAATACCTGTGTGGCTTGAGAATATGAAAATAGTACGGAAGTATGTTATACGAATTTCAGTACCATGATTATACGAATTTCAGTACCATGATTATACAGTTTTCAGTGTTATGATTATACAGTTCTCAATAACATGACGTACGAATTACAGTTATAGTTTATTCAGTGTCATGGTTTATGCAGTTATTTCAGAATCATGGTAAATCAGATAGTTGTATATAGAGATATATTATATAGTATCAGACGCTGTTGGACCATAGAGTTACAGAGCACGATACCGTAGCTACAGATATTTCAGTTATGAGTGCAACCACCTATTTAGATAATACGTGGTAGTAGGTCGATCGTATAGTGCCCTAGACGTGGACAGACTCCCCATCAGATATGGGCTGAGGAGGGTAGATCAGACCGAGAGAGTATAGCGATTTACTCTGGTCGGCCAGCTAGTGTAGATCCCGCCTATGGGCCACACAACCCTGTCATGAGGGGTTAAATCATGACACACAGTTATCCACAAGGAAAGTTTTCAGTTACTATTACGTATATACAGATTTACAAAAACAGGGAACATACTTATGTACACTAGAAGTATTTTTAATAGTAACCTACAATACTGTTATGTTAAGAAACATGGAAAGGCTGGTGGATTTTATCACTTGTACTGTATTTACATATTCAGTTATACATGATTATATGAAAATAGATTTTCATAATGTTGTAGCTCATTTGCCACACACTAGTAATAGTATATTTCGTCTTACTGAGCGTTGGCTCATCCTAGTGTTGAATCATTTTTTCAAGTGATCTAGGTAGTCGAGCAGACCAGGCTCGCAGATAAAGGGGCCACAATACTGCCCTGTCAGTAGAGAGTGATTATATTTTTGGGAGTTTTTTTGTATAGCCCTCACTAGTTGATGATATTTTGGGAACAGTGATATATGTAAAATTTGGGAAACCTATTAGCACTCTGGTATTGTATATAATTATGTATGGATATGTTTATTTGATTTATGCTTCTCGCTGCTTAGGTTAATGATTGGGTTCACCCTACAGTTTGGTATCAAAGCATGTAGAATATCATAGTACGTAGTATAAAAAAAAAAAAAAAACAAACAAACATGGAAAATTAAGCATGTCGTTACAGTTTGGTATCAGAGCCTAGGTTGCTAGGTTCTGTAGACTTTAGAGTGCAGCAGAAGCAATACCAGAGTATATGAAAGGGATTTGAGGTTTGTTCTGTGTCTGGATACAGGATTTTCATGGTGGTTTCTGTGTTTTTCCTGGGGTGACGATTTCAGGAAAACCATAGTAAACTATTGTCGAGTCGTGTGTCTAGGTGATAGAACTGGATATTGAGTTAAGGTCAAGGAAGGTAATTAATTTTGAATTGGTACGGGATAGGTTAGTGTACGAGATGAGGTACTTAAGTGTGTTTCTTGTTTCTAGGATGGACCCAAAAAGTAGTGGCACGAATGCTGGGAAGGATAGGTGAGGACCTTCTAGCATAAGTGGAGGAGATACAGATGTTGTACTGTGTAGCATCACTCAGCAGGTGATGGCTGAGGTGGCTAGGAGCTCTGGGGAGCGTGACTGTTCGATTGAGCAGTTTACACGGATGAAGCCCCCATCTTTCGTTGGAGGAGATGACCTGATTGTAGTTGAGAATTGGGTTTAGGACATTGAAGAGACGTTGGTTGTACTTCCATGTGCGGATTAGAAGAAGGTAGCATTTGCAACATTTAAGTTGACAGGGAAGGCAAAGCGCTAGTGGAGAGCAGCGCGTCTGATAGAGGAGCAGAGGCCGGTTCCAGTGCCAGTGACTTGGGATCGATTCAAGGATTTGTTCTTCGAGCAGTATTTCCCTGCTATCGTTTGGAGTGTGAAGGCAGCAGAGTTTTTGCATTTGGAAAATGACTGTATCCCAGTACGCGGCTCGATTTGTTGAGTTGTAGCGTTTTGCTCCACATCTAGCACTTGATGAAGAGAAAAAGGCAAGGAAGTTTAAAGAGGGACTGAGGCAAAACTTTTTTGAGCAAGTGATTGGTTTCAGGGCTCAGACATTCACAGATGTTGTAGATAGAGCTGCGATCATTGAGAGTGGTATTCAGAGGGGTGTAGCAGCTCAAAGTCAGAGAAAGAAGCCTAAGCTTCAAGGTTTTCAGGCTGGCACCAGTAGGGGTCCATGGAGAGGAGGTCGCGATAAGGGAGACCAAAGGCAGATGGCAGGACCTCGTGGTATCAGGGTACACTGACTTACCCGGCGAGTTAGACGTGCGAGAGACATCATTTGGGGGAGTGCCGGGTAGGCAAAGGAGTATGTTATCACTGCAGAAGACCCGGTCACGTGGTACGTGAATGCCCAATTTAGACAGATTAGGTCCCAGCTCCCAGGCCCTATCAGTGAGGACATCAGGCAGCTTGGGGAGGATACTAGGCGCCTCGTGGTGGCTAGCAAAGGAATGTGGCCCCAGTGCAAGTATACGCTCTGATGTCGGGTGATGTAGAGGCTACTACGGATGTGGTGACAGGTACATTTACTATTTCATCATATCCAGTTATTGTTCTTTTTGACTCGGGTGCTACGCATTCTTTCATTTCTGCACCTAATGTTAAATTATCTGAGAGTGAGACCCAATTATTAGATACAGCGTTGTCGGTAGCTACACCATTAGGATCAGTTATCAGATGTCAGAGGGTACTTAGAGGCTATTTGATAGAAATTCAGGGGAAAGTACTACCAGCAGATCTTATTGTGTTTGATATGTGTGGGTTTGATATAATACTGGGTATGGACTGGTTGGATGCCAATCACGCTAGCATTGATTGTCGTCAGAAAGAAGTAATTTCCAGGTCCCTTGGAGAGCAAGAATTCAGATTTGTTGGTTCACGGGTATGTGCTCGAACGCAGTTGGTATTCGCCGTGCAGGTGAGTGGATTACTCCTGGATGGAGGTCATGGGTTTATAGCATTTGTGAAAGAGGCATCTGAAAATGAATTGAAGATTGATAGCACTCCAGTAGTACGAGAATTTCTAGATGTTTTTCCAGAGGAGCTACTAGGGTTGCCTCCTATGCGCGAGGTGGATTTTCCTATAGATTTACCTCCAGGGACCGCTCTGATTTCTAAGGTTCCCTATCGTATGGCTCCAGCTGAATTGGGAGAATTAAAGGAGCAGTTGCAAGACTTGCTGAACAAGGGGTTTATACGACCCAGTGTATCGCCATGGGGAGCTCCAGTGTTGTTTGTAAAGAAGAAAGACAGGTCCATGAGGATGTGCATTGATTATAGGGAGATAAATAAAGTTACTATTAAGAATAAATATCTTCTACCCCGTATAGACGACTTGTTTGATCAGCTCCAGGGTACACGGGTATATTCCAAGATTGGCCTCAGATCCGGGTATCATCAAGTGAGAGTAAAAGCAAAGGACGTCGCGAAGACAGCCTTCAAAACCAGATATGAGCACTACGAGTTCCTCATTATGCCGTTTGATCTGACGAATGCCCCAGCCGTGTTCATGGACTTGATGAACAGATTTTTCCACTAGTATCTAGATCAGTTTGTAGTAGTCTTCATTGATGATATACTGGTGTACTCGAGGAGTTTTGAGGATCATGAGGTGTATTTGAGGCTGGTGTTGCAGACACTCAGAGAGGAGAAGTTCTATGCCAAGTTTAGCAAGTGTGAGTTCAGGCTTGAAAATGTTGCATTTTTAGGCCGCGTGATCTCAGGAGACGGTATTTCTGTAAAGACCTGAAAAAATTAAAATGACTGAAATAATAAAGATAAAAATAGATAAAATAACAAATCAATAAATAAAAGAAATGACGTGGGAAAAGAAAAAAAATAAAAATTAAAAAAATTAAATTAAATTAAGATAAATTAAATAATTAAATAATTAGTTATTAAATTAAACATTTTTACATAGATTTAAAAAAAAAACTAATTAAAACAAGATAATATATATATATATATAAAGTTAACTGAAAAGAAGATAAGAAGAAGAAAGAATAAGAAGAAACAGAGAAGTACACGCCGCACCCCCCCCCCCTCTGAAATTTTATTTCTCTTGTACGCTTAGCCACTCCGTTTGTGTCTCTTTCCTTCTCTCAATTTATCGGCGAATTTGCAGCGGATCGGGAAACGGAAGGTGTTGTTGGATTCCTGGTTCCGCTGCCGACATTTCTGCTGGAGCAGATTGGTCGTGGGAACAACTTAGGCACTGCCCCCTGGGGAAAGGTAATTTTTTCTCATTTTCTCAATTTTACTTTAAATCTGCTGTTAAATCGGCGATCGGGTACCACCACGTGGTCCTAGTCGTCGTCGTCGTCATTGTGACGTAGGTAATTTTCCAATTGAGGTTTTCTAGGCCCTACTCCAAAGCGAGAGTGGGATTTGAAAATTTTGGCAAATTAGTGAAATTTGTGGGTATAACTGTTTATTGAAAATTATGACCCCAGAAAATATTTAAATAATTTTTTATTTATGAATAATTTAAATGAAATTAGAGTTTTTGATTCAGGGCTCGAGTGAGCACCGCGGGTGTAATTTTGGGCCCCGCAGGCATAATTTAGAAAATTAAGTGGGAGTGTTAAATATTAGTTTAAACGTTAATTTGAGATGTGTGGAGCCTAGGGAAGGCTAGATGGGTAGTATTTTGGGGAAATTAATTAATTAATTAAGAAAATTTTGTAATTTGGCTATATTTAAGGATACATTTATTTATTCAGAATTTATGGGCCTAGAAAATATTAATATAATATTTTATTCAGGATTAATTATATGGAACTAGAATTTGTGATTCAGGATCCTGGTGAGCGCCGCAAGTATTTTTTTTCCAGAGTCCCTATTGGTGTAGTTTGAGAATTCAGGTAAGGGGGGAATTTATATATTAAATCAGGTTTTTCATGAATTAAAAATGACTATGTGTTATTTATGTATATATGTTTTTATGTGGGTTTAAAATGCCAGCCATGAAATTTATGTTTTCTGAGCCTAGAATTGTCGATATAGTTATGTATATGTGAAAGTGAACGAATGAAAGTGAAAAGAATTTTCTGATGAATTAAATAAGAAATAAAATGTATTTTGAGCATATAAATGTTAAATGTGGGTTGGCTTATTTTATGAGGAATATGTATGAAATTTTACTACTAAATTGTGTGGCATGAGAATCTGTGCAAATTATATGTTAAATGTATGAGATGCATGCTAAGTAAGTAAAGCAATGAGAATAAAATATGATATGGACAATGTTGCATGTGTATGTTAAATGCAATCATGTAAAGGTACGACAGCTAAAAGTCGGGTTAGCAGATTCTAGCGCATTTCTATGTGGACTAACTGATGACAGCTAAAAGGAGCTGTGTTAGCATATTTTAGCGCATTTCTATGTGGACTAACAAATGACGGCTAAAGAGCGGCTGTAGTACAAAGGAATGAAATGAAAATGTTATGAAATGAAATGACAAAGAATGACAATGCAATGAAATGAAATATGAAATGTGAATAATGCAAATGGGAAAGAGTCACTTAAAGTGAAACACAAGGAAATGTTAAGTTATGAACATGAAAGAATGTGAATGATGGAAAGAATGATGTATTATGATATTAGAAGTATCTATGTATGTAAAACATTTTACGATTGGGCAAGCCATACTCTTCGCCTGAGGGCTTGCTGAGTAAGGCAAGTGCACTAATAGTTTCAGATGTGGTAGTAGCTACATAACGCACTAGGGCAGAGGAAAACTACTTGTATGGGCGGGTAGAATTCTCTATCCTTGGGTAATCTCGTGGGTTAAATATTTGCATGTGATTGTTTAGGTTCAAAAAACAATTTCAATGTTATATGATGATTTACAAATGAAATGAAAATGATATCTATTTATCTCATGTTGGTCACATGCTGTTTTAATATGTATGTTTCTTCACTTACTAAGATGTGTCTCACCCGAATATGATTATTTCTTTTCAGGACATCCTCGAGGTCGGGCTTAGAGAGCTCAAGGGTTGTTAGCCTTCTGAGGATTGTATAAAGAGAAAGGGTATATTTTTATATACTTTGGGGGAATGTAAATATTTATGTTTTAAGTTTTTATGTTTTAAGTCTGTTGAGAACAGAATGGTTGTGAAAATACTTAAATCCTTTTGGAGATGTATGTATATATGGAAATGCAGGTGTTGGATGGATATTTTGGATTATAGATAGAAATTAATAAACTCTGGTATTGTGTTATATGGAGATTTTATTTATGTTTTCCGCTGCATATGATATGGATTATGGATTATCAAGATATTACCATGTATAATGCGCCGGACTCGGGTTTAAGGGTTCAGGGGCGTTACAATTTCAGTGGATCCCAGCAAGATCGATGTGGTGGTAAGTTGGGTCAAGCCGAGGAATGTGCAGGAAGTTAGGAGTTTCGTAGGACTGGAAGGTTATTACCGCCGATTTGTGGAGGGATTTTCAGCTTTGTTAGGTCCTCTCACGTGGTTGACTAGAAAAAATGCCATATTCGTGTGGGATGAAGAATGTGAGCAGAGCTTCTAGGAAATTAAAGCAGTGGCTCGTCACTGCACCAGTTCTGAAGATTCCATCGGGAGGCAATGGTTATGTTATTTATAGTGACGCGTCTTTGAAAGAACTTGGTTGTGTGCTGATGCAGCATGGTAAGGTGATAGCATATGTGTCCAAGCAGTTGAAAGAATATGAAAAGAACTACCCTACTCATGATCTAGAATTGGTTGCAGTTGTACATGCACTGAAGATCTGGAGACATTACTTATATGGTGAGAAATGTAAAATATTTTCAAATCACAAGAGCCTAAAGTACTTCTTTACACAAAAAGAGTTGAACATGCGGCAGAGGAGGTGGTTGGAACTTTTCAAGGATTACGATTGTACCATCATTTACCACCCAGGTAAAGCAAATGTGGTGGCTGATGCTTTGAGTTGTAAATCAGGAGACACAGCGCAGTAGCAGCGGTAGTTCAGCATCCAATTCAGATAGACTTGGAAAGACTCGGCGTGGAGCTAGTGGAAGATGATCCTCAGGTGCTTATTGCTAGTCTAGTTGTGCAACCTACACTTTATGAGAGAATTAAAACTTATCAGAGGGATGATCCAGAATTGGCAGAAGTGATTGCCAGAATACAGGATGGTCAAGGAGAGGAATTCAGTATTTCTGACGATGGGGCTCTGAGAATTCGCACCAGATTGTGTGTGCCTGCAGATGACAATATTAGGAGGACGATTCTAAAGGAGGCACACAGATCTCTATACACTATTCATCCTAGCAGTACAAAAATGTATAAGGATTTGCGGGAGTATATCTAGTGGAGTGGCATGAAAAGGGAGATAGCAAAATTTGTGCAGCAGTATTTGACGTGCCAACAGGTTAAAGCTGAGCACCAGAGACTGGCTGGTCAATTGTAGCCACTTTTCATTCCTCAATGGAAGTGGGACCATGTATCCATGGATTTCGTTATGGGGCTACCGTCAGCATCGCATGGTCAGAATGTCATCTGGGTAATAGTTGATAGATTGACAAAGACAGCGCATTTTCTGCCCATTAAAGTCAGCTACTGTGACGCCCTGATTTTCATACAATTTTTTTTCCAATAATAAATAAATAATCAAGTCATAAATCCACAAATCGGTCACGTCAACTATCCTACTATCATTCATACAACCCGACCCGCATTGGGTACTGGGTAAAAAGTTATTTTATAATACAACCTAACAGCGGAAGACAGTATATACATATCAGTTAGAATACAATACCCAGAGTATCAAGGTACATAAATACACAATACTATCTCATACCCAAAAATAATACAACCCTAGGGAATCACACCTCCTTAGTCCCAACTCAACCTGTATATCAGGGTCTCAGCTCCCTATGATCACGGAGTTCTACCACCTGGCCTACCTCTATCCTCTGAAAATTTTAGATAATTTGGGTGAGACACATCTCAGTAAGAAGGAATAAATTATTTACAGTATGTGGCCATATGAGTACAATTATAATACACTTTACTTTTCAAATCATCATTTCATCTGAGAAAATACACTAATATACACATTCTCATAATCGTATAGATATACAATACAAGCTTTTACAAGATTTAAAATCATTTATCAAATTCAATGATTTCCAACACATATTTACCCGCGAAATTCCTGAGAATAGGGAAATTTACCCGCCCATATAGGTAGCTTCCCTTTACCCTAACACGTTATGCAGTCGAGTATGGCCACATCTGATACCTATCAGGGCACTCACCTTACTCAATAAGCCCTCAGGCGGAGAGTTTCACTTCGCCTCAAATATTTATATTATTAACTCACGCGGTTCCATTTCTCAATTTTATCATTCTGTATTTCTAAATTTTCATTCTTTCTTTCATTTCTCATTTTAGAAAATTTTATCATTCTTTCACTTTTCGTTTCCATTTTACTTTCTGGCTTATGAGTATCCTCGGTATCAAATACCAACATCACATCTATAACTCATGGCCACCCAGAGGATCTTTCTATCCACGCCATGCTTCCCCTCATGGTCAAGATTATGCGGCCCGAAGGCTGGATCTAATTGCGGTTGGCCGACCCGATTAGATAAAATATCATATCACATATCGCGTCTGTAGTACGACTGGCCGGCCTATAACCCTAATCCGGACTCAGGGGGCCCAACAACCCTACACAATGGCACAGTCGACTGTCACGCCACACGCTCCAAGAGTCCGTGTGGTTGCACTAACACCACTAGCAACGATATCGTGCCCAATATCATAACCATCCAACAGGGCTTACCACCACATACCTGCAATTATTATGCGGTATTGGCATTTTATCATTCATATTTCACATATTTCCACATTTCTCATTTTCATATTACATAATTAACATTGTAATATTTTCATTTCACATATTTACATTTCAATATCAGTATTCTCAACACATTTCATCATTTAAATGATATTTCTCAATTCATAATTCATCTCGTCTCATACTATCATATACATATATTATTTCACAATTACTCAATATTTCTCAAAACACATATCCATATTTCACCTTTCTTCATTTTCTCAGAGAATACATTTCAGTATCACATATTTCATAGGGTAAATCATCTAACTTAGTTTAAACATTTCTCAATATAAATCATATGCCACAAAAATTTGATCTAATATTTACATCATAATAAATTTCAGGTAAAATAACATACGTCATTTTCACATATTGCTCCACCCATAATTTTCATAAAAAGATTGTTATAATTTATTCCCCTTACCTGGCGTACTAAGAGTCTCGTTGGACCCAAATCCTACGCCCTTAGCGTCCGAAATTCAACTCCTGTAAATTGTATTTTTCTTAGGTTAATTAATCTATTTCTCCAAAATCAAACTCATCTAACCTTCCCTAGGCTCCATATACCTCAAATTAATATTTAACTTATTATTTAACACCCCCACCTAATTTTCTAAATTTTATCTGCAGGTCCCAAAATTACACTCGCGGCGCTCACCTGGGCCCTAAATTTCAGAAATCCTACTTCAGCACCAGATGCTCAATATTTTAGCATTTCTAAATTAATGCTAATTAATTAAAAATAAACCCCTTAATAACCCCCGCACCCCAAATTTGGGGTTTTGGACCGACAGCCCCACGAGAATTTCGTCTCGCTAAACTTGCAGAGAATCATCCCTAGATTCTCGTGGTGCTGTCTGATCGTCGATTGGGCTTATATTTTGCAAGAAATTAAAGAAAAAGGGGAAAATTGCTTACCCTAGGGAATCCGCCTACGCCGCTCCTACCACCAATCCGCTCCGATAGAAATGACGACAGCGGAGAATGAAATCCAGCAGTATCTTTGGATTTTCGATCAGGCGAAAATCTATCACGAAATCGAGAAGAAAGGGAGAGAGAATGAAGAGAGAGAGAGAGAGAGAGAGAGAGAGTGTGTGTGTGTGTGTGTGTGTGTGTGTGTGTGTGTGTGTTCAGAGCTGTGCTGCGCTGTGGGAATAAAGAAAAGAAAAGAAAAGAAAAGAAAGAAGAAGATAACGTGGGGGTGGGGGGCTTGCCAATTTCAAGATTCTACTTGAAACTTCTAGGTTAATAATAATAATAATAATAATAATAATAATAATTAATATTAATAATAATATATTTTATTAATAAAAATAAAAATAATTTTATTTAATTATTTTTTTTCTTATTTTTTAAAACTGATTAATTAATTAGTTAATTAATTGATTATTATTTTTTTTTTTTGGAATCACTCTACTAATCTTCTATAACCCTTTTTAGGGTTATTACATTTTCCCCTCCTCATAAAAAATTTCGTCCTAGAAATTTGCCATTCTCTTATTTCTCTTCCTTAGCAAAAACACTTCCAATTCTTATTAATTACCCTCACTTAGGGCGGAGGAATACCGTGGTTACAACGAGGGCTTTGGGAGATTACAACCATTCAAAATTCTCCCAAAATTGTTCATGTTTCAAAATTTAAAACCCTATTTATCTTATGTTACACTATACATATAAAACTACACAATATTATTCTTTTTACTCTGACTGGCTCAACTCTAAACTCCACTGAATAAGTGCGGATATCTCTGGCGCATCTGATTCTCTAGTTCCCACGAAGCCTCCTCAATGGAATGGTTGCACCACAGAACTTTTACCAGTGGAACCTTTTTCGTGCGTAGCTCCTGTTCCTTCCAGTCAAGAATCTGCACTGGCACTTCCTCATAAGCTAAAGTGTCACCCAACTCCAGTGCTTTATATCTGATCACATGGGAGGAGTCTAGGACATATATCCTCAACATAGAAACGTGGAATACGTCATGAATCCTAGATAGGACCGGTGGTAATGCCAAACGATAGGCAACTGGACCCACTCTCTCAAGAATCTTGAATGGTCCAATATACCTAGGGCTCAGCTTACCCTT
Source organism: Malania oleifera (assembly GCF_029873635.1). NCBI lineage: Eukaryota > Viridiplantae > Streptophyta > Magnoliopsida > Santalales > Ximeniaceae > Malania > Malania oleifera. The sequence continues at coordinate 84,489,533 of NC_080425.1, forward strand.
CCTCCCGAACCTCATAACACCCTTCAGCGGTACCACCTTCAGGAATACGTGATCTCCTGTGTCAAACTCCAATTCTCACTGACGAGTATCAACATAACTCTTCTGTCGGCTTTGCACTGTCCTGATCCTGTCTCTGATGAGTCTGACTTTATCCTGAGTTTGCTATATCAGCTCTGGCCCCAATACCTGTCTCTCTCCAACCTCATCCCAGTACAATGGGGATCGGCACCTCCTTCCATACAGTGCCTCATATGCTGCCATCCCAATTCTGGCCTGGTAGCTATTGTTATACGCAAACTCAACTAGTGGCAAATACTACATCCAACGACCTCCAAAGTCCAGCACACATGCTCGCAGCATATCCTCCAGAATCTGTATCGTCCTCTCTGTTTGTCCATTTGTCTGAGGAAGAAAAGTTGTGCTGAACGAAAACTAAGAACCCATGGCCCCTTGCAGACTCTTCCAAAAACGAGATGTGAACCGTGGGTCTCTATCTAAAACTATGGACATTGGGACGCCGTGGAGTCTAACTATCTCCTGGATGTACAACTCAGTCAATCTGTCCATGGAGTAGCTAACTATGATTGGCAAAAAGTGGGTAGTCTTCATCAGTTGATCCACCACTACCCAGATAGCATCATGTCCATGTAATGCCGGCGATAATCCTGAGATGAAATCTATCGCTATATGCTCCTACTTCCACTCAGGAATGTGGACTGGCTGCAATGATCCTGTCGGTCTCTGATGCTCAGCCTTCACTTGCTAGCACGTCAAACACTGATCCACAAACTGAGCTATCTCCCTCTTCATGTTGCTCCACCAGAAGGACTCTCAGAGATCCCTGCACATTTTAGTGCTACCCGGATGTACAATATATAGGGACCGATGTGCTTCCTCCATAATGACTTTCTTGATCTCAGGATCGGCAGGAATGCATAACCTGGTACGGAACCTTAAGGCTCCATCATCTAAAATGTTGAACTCTGGTTCTTAACCATCCCGTACCTTTCCCATAAGCTCTAGTAGTTTTACATCATTCCTCTAGGCTGCTTTAATCCTCTCCTATAGAGTCGGCTGCAAAACCAAGTCACCAATGAATGCCTGGGGATCGCCCTCTACTAGCTCCACACCAAGCCTTTCTAGATCCATCTGAATTGGATGCTGAATCTCCACTACAGATACAGATGAATCCACTGATTTCTGACTCAATGCATTAGCAACCACATTAGCCTTTATTGAGTGGTAGCTGATAGTGCAGTCATAATCCTTTATTAGTTCCAACCATCTCATTTGCCTCATATTTAATTCCTTCTGCGTGAAGAAATACTTTAAGCTCTTATGGTTAGTAAATATCTCACACCTACCCTCATATAAATAGTGCCTCCAAATCTTCAGCGCGTAAACAACCGCCGCCAATTCCAGATCGTGGGTAGGGTAGTTCTTCTCATATTTTTTCAATTGTCATGAGGCATAGGCTATCACTCTCCCCCGCTACATCAATACACATCTGAGCCCTTTATTGGACGCATCACTATAAATTACGAACCCCTCTTCTCCTAAAGGAATCGTCAACACAGGCACAGTGATGAGTCGCTGCTTCAACTCTTGGAAGCTCTGTTCACATTCATCAGACCACTCAAACTTCACTCCCTTCCTGGTCAATCGGGTAAGTGGGCCTGACAATCTAGAGAAGCCCTTAACAAACCTACGGTAGTACCCAGCCAATCCTAGGAAAATCCTGATCTCGTGCACGTTCTTTGGTCGTACCCAGTCTACTACCGCCTCAATTTTACTCGGATCAACAAAAATACCACCCCTGGATATGACATGTCCAAGGAAGGTAACCTGTTCTAGCCAGAACTCATACTTCTTAAGCTTGGCATATAGCTTTTTCTCTCGCAACACCTGCAACACTATACTCATATGCTCCTCTAGACTCTTCGAATACACCAGTATATCATCAATAAATACTACCACAAACTGATCCAAGTACTAGTGAAAGACCATGTTCATCAGATCCATAAACACTGCAGGAGCATTCGTCAAACCAAACGGCATAACTAGAAATTCATAGTGACCATACCGTGTTTAGAATTCCATTTTCGGAACATCTTCCACCCTGACTTTCACCTGATGGTACCCGGAGCGTAAGTCTACCTTCGAAAAGATTCGTGTCCCCTGTAACTGGTCAAACAAATCATCGAATGGCGGGAGCGGGTATTTATTCTTGATAGTCACTTTGTTTATTTCCAAGTAGTCGATGCACAACCTCATCGAGCCATCCTTCTTCCTCACAAACAAAATCGGTGCTCCCCAGGGCGACACACTGGGCTGAGTGAACCCCTTATCTAACAGTTCGTGCAACTACTCTTTCAATTCTTTCAGCTCTGTCGGTGCCATTCTATACGGTGCCTTCGAAATTGGCGCTGTCCCCGAAATAGAATCAATAACAAACTCTACCTCACGATCAGGAGGTAGTACCGACAAATCTTCGAGGAATACATCAAGAAAATCCCTGACACGAAATCCATAGATATATGATCTCACTTCCATTCCGGGATAAATAATGGCTGCAGCTGCCCTGCCGGCCTCTAGTGCTCATCCTTTACCTATTGGCACGTCAAACACTGGGCTACATATTCGATGATCTCTCTCTTCATACAACTCCACCAGTACAATTCTCGCAGATCTCTGTACATTTTCGTACTACCGGGATGAACTGTATACAAAGATCTGTGAGCCTCCTCTAAAATAGTCTTCCTAATCTCAGTATAGGCAGGAACGCATAATCTGGAATGGAACAACAAAGCTCCGTCATCTGCAATACTGAAATCCTCCCTTTGACCATTCTGTACTCTGTCTATCACCTTTACTAATTCTAGGTCTTCCTTTTCAGCGGCTTTAATTCTTTCTTGCAAAGTAGTCTGTACTACTAGGCTGGCAATACACACTGGAAGATCACTCTCTACCAACTCTATGCCGAGTCTCTCCAGATCCATCATGATCGAATACTGGATCTCCATAGCCGCTAACACCGGTTCCCTGGATTTCCTGCTTAAAGCATCAGCTACCACATTTGCTTTTCCCGAGTGGTAACTGATGCTACAATCAAAATCCTTTATTAGCTCCAACCACCTTCTCTGCCTCATGTTTAGTTCCTTTTGTGTGAAAAAGTACTTTAAGCTTTTGTGGTCGGAGAAAATCTCACACTGCTCACCATACAGGTAATGCCTCCAAATTTTCAATGCGTGTACCACTGCAGCCAATTCAAGATCATGTGTAGGGTAGTTCTTTTCATATTCTTTTAATTGCCTGGATGCATACGCCACTACCCTACCATACTGCATCAATACACAGTCAAGTCCCTACAAGGACGCATCACTGTAAATAAAATACCCCTCACCCCCTGATGGGATAACCAATACTGGTGCTGTGACTAATCTTTGCTTCAGTTCTTGAAAACTCTGCTCACAGCTGTCGTTCCACTCAAATTTGACATTCTTCCTCATCAGTTGTGTCAAAGGTCCTGACAAAGCTGAGAATCCCTCAACAAAACAACGATAATAGCCAACTAGCCCCAAGAAACTCTTGATCTCCTAGACATTTCTCGGTCTAGTCCAATTCACTACCGCCTCAATCTTGTTAGGATCCACAGAAATACCATCTCCAGATACAACATGCCCTAAGAACACGACCTTCTCAAGACAGAATTCACATTTACTGAACTTGGCGTACAACTTCTTCTCCCGAAGTATCTGCAAAACCTGCCTCAGGTGCGTCTCATGCTCCTCATAGCTCTTCGAATAGACCAGTACATCATCAATAAAAACAACAACAAACTGGTCTAGATATTGGTGAAAGACTTTATTCATTAAGTCCATAAATACTGCAGGAGCATTCGTCAGACCAAACAGCATAATAAGAAACTCGTAATGCCCGTACCTGGTCCTGAAGGCCATCTTCGAGACATCTTCTGCTTTCACTTTCACTTGATGATAGTTGGATCTAAGATCAATCTCCGAATACACCCGTGTACCCTGGAGATGGTCAAACAAATCGTCGATACAGGGTAGAGGATACTTGTTCTTGATTGTCACTTTATTAATAGTCCATACACATCCTTATAGTCTCGTCTTTCTTCTTTACAAATAAAATTGGAGCTCCCCACGGAGATACACTAGGTCGTATAAAGCTCTTATCAAGCAGATCTTGCAACTGATTCTTCAATTCTATCAATTCTACTGGCGCCATCATGTATGGTACTTTAGAAATCAGCGCTGTACTAGAAGGTAGATCAATGGAGAAATCTACCTCACGATTGGGTGGCAAGCCTGGTAACTCATCTGAGAAAACATCTATAAACTCCTTTACTATAGGTGTGCTAGCAACTTTCAATTCATTTTCTGACATCTCCTTTACAACAGCCACAAACCCCTGACAACCACTCAGCAGTAATCTTCTGACCTGAATAGCTAAAACTAGCTGAGGCGAGGAATGCAATCGCGACCCTACGAACTTGAATTCTACTTTCCCCGGAATCTGAATATCATTTCTCGTGCTCGGCAATCTATGCTGGAAAAATTAGCTGCTAGCCAATCCATGCCAAAAATAACATCAAACCCATGCATGTCTAGCACTATCGAATCAGCCAACAAAGTCTTTCCTTGAATATCAACTAGACAACCCCGTAGCACCCTATTACACCTCACTGCTAACCCAATCGGTGTAGATACCAGCAATTCAACTTCTAATAGTTGTGTTTCAGCCCCAGATAATTTAACACACCCCGAAGACACAAATGAGTGTGTAGCTCCTGAATCAAACAATGCTATAACTTTAAAAGAAAACATAGCAACCATACCTGTCACCATGTCACCTGACGTCTCAGCCTTACCCAACGTCAGAGTAAACACCCTAGCTGGAACCGTGATTACGCGTGCAAACTGCGTAATTGGGTACTTTAACCCGGTCTTTACGGCGTATATTTTTAATTAAATGTCCAAATTTTATAATATTTTAATAAAGTTTCGAAATTATCATTCTTCAGTTTTATTGTGCATTTTACGAGTTTTTGATAATTTTTAATTGCAGGAAAAGTCCTAGGAACCAAAGTTGACACCTGTTCGTATTTCATTCATAACTTTTCCATTCGAACTCCGATTGAGGCGATTAAAATTTTTTAAGAAAGAGGAAAGGATTATCTACAACTTTTGTGTTTTGAGTTTTGTGAGAAACTGGCTTCAAAAGGATCAAATATTACGGTGAACAGAGAGCAAAAATGTGACCCGGCCATGCAAGCTAGGTCGGGTCAAGTTGTCGGGTCGGGTTGGCTAAACCGAGTCTACGGCTTCCCCCAATCTCTTTTAAATTCTTCTTCTTCTCTCCCTTCTTTCCTAGAAAGCCCTACGGGCTGTTCTCCTTCTTCCCCTTCTTCATCTCTTCTTCTTCTTCTTCTTCTTCTTCTTCTTCTCCTTCTCCTTCTCTTTACCTTGCTTTATTCTCATCTTCTGTCTCTCTCTCTGTTTCTATTTTTATTTTTCTTTCCCTAAGCCCAACACCTTCACAGCCTCCCCTCTACAACCCCTCCACTGCAACTCCTGTTCCGGTGACTCCAGCACAGCACCAGCCCAAGAGCCACACACAACAGCTTCTCGGCAAGCCCTATTGCAGCAATCCGAGCCCTCCTTTGCCCCAGCACCCCGAGCGCTGCAGCAACAACCAGCCAGCCCTGGAACCTACCTGTTTAGCAGCAATCCAGCTGCTGTTTCAGCCATCCGAGCAGCTCCACACAGCAACCCGAGCCTCTTATCTCTTTCTTCTTCCTTATTTTTATTTTATGTTAAATGCTATTTCTATTTAAACCATTGAAATTTTATTAAAGACTTGGTTCCCTTATTATGTTTTATTTATTTATTTATTATTTATTTAGATGCTCATTTAAGTGTAGTTTCTCTTTAGTATTTAAGTTTATTTAACATATGTATTTAATTAAACGAAGCTTGGGTTAGTTAGGATTGGTTTGATTAAAGTTCGTATTTTTCTCATGTTTCGGTATCTTTAAGTGTTAGGTTTGTTTTATTTTGATGTCTTTCGTTTTATTGATGCAATGAGCCACCATGGAATTAATTTAACCTAAAAAGTGTGTATTGTTAGCATGAGTGGCTAAGTTCGGTAACTCGGGTTGTGGGTCAAAGTCGTTTGCTTTCCATGGTTTGTTAGTTTCCCTAAGAAATTATTGACAAACTTTTATTTGGTTGAACCCGAAAATTTAAAGTATCTTTGATTAATCACTGGCTCTTATTTCTTGTTTTGTTGTTGATGTTAGGCACATCAAAACCTTGATTTAATCTAGGATTTTTATCAACTAGTTTACATGACATTCGGTTGATGCTTAATGAGAGTTTTTATTTTCTTCTGTTTGGATGCGGCCAATTTACTCGATCTTTAGTAATAAAATTTCATCTTATTAATGCCTTGATTGGATTAACAAGAAGAGAAGTAAGGCCTAAGAAATTAGTAAACGGTGGAAGCAAACAGACGTTGAACCTGTAACCCGAGTGTTTGGTAAAATTGTTTCAGTTAATCTATTTAGTTTTGGTTGTGTTATTAGATTTACATTTTTGGAAAATTAAAAAAATTTCAGTGTCATTTTGATAGTTTACTCAAGCATCTCCCACTTTGTTTACTGTTTTCAAAATCATAAAAGACCAAAAATATTTTCAACCCATATTTTACAGCAACAGGATTTCACTAAACTTTCGCAAATACTTTGATACTCAGTGGTCCCTGTGGAATACGATCCTGGACTCATCCTTGATACAACTTGACACTTCTGCACTTGGAAGCATAACTCAGAACGAGTTAAACCGTATTCCTATGTTGGCCCCCACGTGGCGCCTAATAACCTCCCCAGTATGGTCTAGGAGCTGGAACTGCATCTGGTGGGGTAGGACAGTCTCGCACCATATGCCCTGATCTACCGCAACGATAGCACACTGGAACTGCATCCGGTGGGATAGGACAGTCTCGCACCATATGCCCTGATCTATCGCAGCAATAACACACCACACCACACCACCAACTCGACACTCCCCCCAGTGCCTCCTACCACAAGTCTGACAGACTAGAGGACCCTGCCCTACCTGCACCTCACATCCTCCCGTCTCCTGTCGCCGCCCTCTGCCATGGTTTCCTCTCCTCCACTGACCCAGTCTATGACCATGCTAGTAGCCCGTAGATATAGATCTCTTCCTCTACCCCTGCTCTTCTACATCAAGACGCTCACCAATCTCTACTAAGGCTGCCCTATCGACTAACTCAGCAAAGTCCTGGATCCGCAGCACTACCACCTACTTGAATATGCTCCATCTCAAACCTCTCTCAAATTGCCTAACTTTCCTCACTTCATTAGGAACAATGTATGGGGCGAAACGAGAGGCTCGATAAAATGCGCCGCATACTACTGGACGGATAGCTGTCCCTGCTTCAGACTCAGGACCTCTTCTACCTTAGCCTCCCTGACAGTAGTTAGAAAATACCTATCAAAGAAAAATTCTTTAAACTGATCCCATGTCATGGCTGTAGGGGTCGCCCTCTACTGCTCCAACAGTCTCACTGTAGTCCACCACCTTTCGGCCTCTCATGTCAGTCTATAGGTGGCGAAGAGGACCCTCTGTTCCTCAGTACACTGCAACACGACCAAAACTTTCTCGATCTCTTGCATCCAGTTCTCGGCAGCGGCAGGATCAACTCCACCTGAGAATGTTAAAGGATTCATCTTCATAAACTTCTCTATAGTGCACCCATGGCCTGTAGATGGACCACTCTGCTCCCTCGAGCTCATAGCGATCTCAGCCATAACCTGCTAAGCCACGCTACGTAATACCGCATCCGAGTCGGTCTCAGCTACACCTGATGATCCTGCTCCATCACTACCACTCGCATAGGCACTATTTCCTTCTAGATCCATCCTGAAAAAATAACAGTTGCAACTCTGTAATCCTATCCTCATAATTTACCCACCTATCTTCACTACTTATCTCAACATTTCTAACTCATTTCTAATCCCCAGTCCTACATTCTAGGAACACAACCTGACAATAGCTTACTATGGTTTTTTTGAAATTGTCACCCCAGGAAAAACACAGAAACTACCAAGGAAAACTGCCTCTAGACTGTAGAACAACCTTAAATCTTTTCCTAGACTCTAGTATCGTTTCCGCTGCCTTCTAGAGTCTACAGAACCTAACAACCTAGGCTCTGATACCAAACTGTGACGACCTACTTAATTTCCACATTTTTTTTATTCATAATAATAACAAAATCAATATCACATATTCCAGCTCAGCAGATCATAGTCCACCTGGACCCGTAGGTACCAGGTATACATCAGAACACAAAACGAAAGCCTAAGCAATAGGAAACATACAACCACAATATAATAAATACTGAAACATCCATCACATTACCATAACTACCAGAGTAACTATAACCATTGTATATCCATACATACAACCCAAAAATGAGATCTAGGGACATTTCCCCAAAATCTAACTATCCTTACAAAACTTACCTTTCAAAACGGGCAGATAACTGCTCTAGATCAGCAGGGGTTTTCTCGCTCTCCTATCTGGGGCTCCTGAAAAGTTTTTAAAATCTCAGTAAGGGAAATAAACTAATACTAGTGTGTGGCAACATGAGTATTCATGTCATACATATACCATACAGAACATATTCAGTAATTGTTTTGTATCTGGGAAAACATACATATCAACAAATTATGGTAGAACATATTGCATTTTCATAAGCATATTTCATCTCATATAATAATAATAACACAAAACATTCCTAGTAGGTTAGCTGGTTGTTGTCATGTATTACCCCCACATGACTGGGTTGTGTGGCCCGAAGGCGGGACCTGACAATGGTTGGCCGACCACTGCCAACTCAACAGTACAGTCTGTAAGTCCGATGGGTTTGTCTGACCTGGTCCGTACACCAAGGGAGATCACACACACTTCTTAAAAACCACATCGACCATCCAATCTCACACCACTCCATACAGCAGTGTTAACACAGATATCATGATCACGAAGACCATGGACACATAGCAACGGTAACGTGCAAGTGCTAGCCTAGACCAAACCAACCAGGTTCTGATATCACATACATATGATGAAACTGTGATACATGGATATTTCATATCATTAATTTTCACATCAATCATATCATTTTGCATATATATACGTATATCATGAAAATCATCGGCCCGTACGCCGATATTGCACATTTTATCATAGCTCGGCCCGTACGCCGACAAATCATAGCACAGCCCATACTGTAATGACCCGGATTTTAAATGAAATTTTAAATGATTAAAGAAAAGGGAAATGAAATTTGGGAAAATAAGGGACGCTGCCAAGCTTCGTCGACGAAATCGACGAACATAGGGTTTCGTCGACGAAGGCTTTAAAGATTTTATAGACGAACACAGGGTTTAAATATCGAGAGGGGTTCTGAGGCAGCCTGAATTTCATCGATGAATACAGGGCCTCGACGACGAAATTTTTGAAGGACTCGTCAATGAAGAACGGGCTCGTCGATGAAATGCCTTATCTTATATATACAAAAATCCGGATTTTTAAAGCTTCTTTAAGAAGCTAACTCTTTTCTCTCTCTCTCTCTCTCTCTCTCTCTCTCTCTCTCTCTCTCTCTCTCTCTCTCTCATCATTTTTGGGTCTGATATACGTCAGATCGATAATCTGAAGTCACCACGACGCTCCTAGCAGAGTTCTCTCCAAATCTACTGGAGCGGATCGAGGGAGAAAGTTAGTTGGAAATCATCCCAAAATTGAGGTAAGGCTTTTTAATCCATATTTGGTCTTGTGCTAGTTATAAGAAATGTTGTGCGCATGAAAATATTGAAGTTTAATATTGGGGGTTTTCAGTTTCAGGGTATTGGTCAGGGAACCCCTCAGGTGTTAAACTTGAATGTTTTGGGTAAAAACTTTATACTCAATATGTGGGTCTTTGACAGTTGAGGAAAGTATTATATGCTTAGAAATAATGAAGTTTAATTCTGGGATTTTTCATTTTCAGGGTGTTGAGTTAGGAACCCTGCGGATGCGAGGCAGTTTTCTTAGGGGCTGTTCAGGAACCAGGTAAGGGGATAAACTAAGCTAGTTTCTGTTTTTGAGAAAATGCTTTTATATATATATATATATATATATATATATATATATCATTTGATTTATGGAAAATGTATATGTTTATATATATGTTTTATATTTGCAAAATACCAAGAAAATGATCGTATGTTGAATATGTGAAAAATCTGTGGTGTGGCATGAGTAAAAATGTTGTGAAATACTGTTTTCTGGGAATGTGGATGATACGGATTTTTATGATGGAAAATCGGTGTACGGGCCGAGATTTTTATATGATTTTCCGTCGTATGGGCCGTGGTATGTGACTGTGATTTGCCGGCGTACGGGCCGTGCTATGTGATGTAATTTATTGGTGTACGGGCCCTGCTATGAGATGTGATTTGCCGGCATACAGGCCGTGCTATGTGATTATGGTTTTCCAGCGTACGGGTTGTGCTATGTGTAGCTAGCGTACGGGCCGAGCTATGATAAAATGTGTAATACTGGCGTACGGGCCGATGATTTTCATGATACACGTATATATGTGAAATGATATGATTGTTGTCAAAATAAATGATATGAGATATTTATGTATTACGGTTTTAGTATATGTATATGATATCAGAACCTGGTTGGCTTGGTTTAGGCTAGCACTTGTACGGTACCATTGCTATGTGTCCATGATCTTTGCGATCATGATATCTGTGTTAACGCCGCTGTACAGAGTGGTGTGAGATTGGATGGTTGATGTGGTTATTTTCAAGAAGTGTGCTATTATCGCCCTTGGTGTACGGACCAGTCTAGGTAGACCCATCGGACCTACAGACTAGACTATCGACTTGGCAGTGGTTGGCCAACCATTGTCAGGTCCCGCCTTTAGGCCACACAACCCAGTCATGTGTGGGCAATACATGACAACATCCAGCTAACCTACCAGGGATGTTTTATGTTATTATTATTGTCGCGATGTCCCGGGAGCGCGTGTGCCCTGGGCGGCGAAATTAAAATCATTTTAATTTTCAAGGAAAAATCATGGAATGTCGGAGTCGCCACTAACCTTTAGTGCGGTTAGAACACATGATTACTACCCCGTTAGGGGTAGAATCGGTCTACATTACCAGAGTTGGGGTCGGGAGTTCGGTTACGCGAGGGGAAGGTACGAGCACCCCCTACGCGCCCGTTCTTACGAACGGTACCTAATTAATTTGAAATTATCCCTAAGTTAATCTAATAATTCTTTAAATTACTCCCTTTTATGAATTTATAAATACATGTAAAATAAATAAATAAATAAATAAATAAATAAATATATACATATATATATTCCCTCAGAGCTTAGGGTACGTGAAGCCCAAAGGCTAATACCCCCCGCAATTAAAATCATAGGGATGAAAATCAAGAAAATACTTTACAAAAATAGCTCCCAGATTTATTTTCAAAATTTATATTTTTCATAAATAATTTAAAATATTTTCCAAAATTCTCTGGGAGATTTCAATACATGATAATAGGATAATAAATTAACATATTAAGCTAACATATAATAAGCAATAAAATACCATATGCTATACATCCTAAGATACTAAAAATACTAAAGCAAATAATATCAAATAATAATAATAATGCAGAATGTGGAATAAAATACTAAAAATAACGTAATACTGAAATATACCAATATTCTTAATATAAACGTATAATCTAAGAACACTAAATATAACAACATACTTGCTATAGCAGTATACTCATATAAATCATATAACAATATAATAATATAAATAAATATGTACAATAATAGTAATAATAATTTACTTATAATAATGATAATGATAACAAGGATATGAAGTATAACATAATAATTACCTTAATATTAACATGCAATTAAAGATATGCACACTACACATATAGGCAAATCGCTAACTAAGGCAGCAAATCAAACTTAAGGTTAATAATATGGAAACCAATGAGAAGCCAAGGAAGTTATGAAATTATAGAAACAAGTTATTACCGAAAATAATATATACCAATGCAACACGGTTGCCAAACTTATTATACACCCCAAATATACAAATGTTAAACATTTAAACATATGTCATAATCCCAAAAATCATAAATATATACCCTAAAAATACTGTATCCTAACCTATATTCATCATTAAATATGCATAGTCAATGCCCTAAAATAAAAAAAATGAAAACAAACCCGAATAAACATTATCACAGAAAATAATAATAAAAAAAACAATAATAATAACATTAGATATGTATATGTAAAACTTAAATAAAAATTCTTACACAAGGGAAGAAAATCCTAAATAAAAATTGATGTCAGATATACCCAAATAAATATTATCATAAAAGAAGAAAACCCTACAATAAAAAGAATAAAATCAATTAGCATTTTCCATGCATAAACAAAAATAATTAAAGTTTAAATATGAACAAAAATCCTGCAACAAGAAGAATAAAATTAATTAGTATTTACCAATTAAAAATAATATTTCTATATTGATTCTCTAACAAGTATAGTACTAACAAATAAAATAAAATAAACACGTAATGAGGAAACTTAAATAAGTAAAAGTATTCACAGCATGTAAGAAAAACTAAAAAAACAAAAAAACAAAATGAAAAGATGAAAAAAACTTAAACTTTATCTCATAAAATGCAAACCTAAACCCATATGTGTATATATATATACATATCCCTATGTGTGTGTGCAGGTACAGCAGAGGGAATTACTTACAGTGGTGCGAATGTGTCACCGTTGCTGGGGAAGATGGCCGTGAAGCGGTGAGAGTTGATGGGGTTGCTGGAGTTGCAGAGGATGGTGGAGAAGTGCTCGGGAACTGCAATGAGATGGGTCGTGAACCACGTTCACTACTGTCAGGCGAGACTGCTGCTGAGAGAGCCGGGTGTTCGCCGGAGTTTTGTGCGGGAGTTGGGGAGTTCAGACGACGATGGCGTGGGGGTGCTGCTGCTGCACTCTTGCAGTGCTGCGGTGCTGGGCTGCCTGGGGTGCGACATGCAGTGCTGGGTGTAGACACCCCATTTTTACCCAGGCCCAATATATGTATTACTATTATTATTATTATTGTTATTTTATTATTATTGTTATTTTATTTATCCTTATTATTATTATTATTAATTTCACTAATCTTATTATTATTATTATTATTATTTATTTTATTATTATTATTATTTTTCATTAGTATTATTAATAGTACTTTTATTTTTATTTTTTACGTCTATTTATTATTATTATTTCATTATTATTTTTAATTTTTATTGCCATTATTATTAGTATTTTTATTACTATTATTACTATTATTTTATTTATTACTATTATTATTTTTCATTAATATTATTATTATTACTTTTATTTTTTTTATTTTTTTTATTTATATTGTTTATTATTATTATTATTAATTATTTTCATTATTATTGACATTATTTTTATTATCATTATTATTAGTATTTTTATTACTATTATTACTATTATTTTATTTATTATTATTATTATTATTATTTTAATATTATTATTACTTTTATTTTTATTTTTATTTATATTGTTTATTATTATTATTATTAATTATTTTCATTATTATTGACATTATTTTTAATTATCATTATTATCAGTATTTTTATTACTATTATTACTATTATTTTATTTATTATTATTATTATTATTATTATTTTAATATTATTATTATTACTTTTATTTTTATTTTTATTTATATTGTTTATTATTATTATTATTAATTATTTTCATTATTATTGACATTATTTTTAATTATTATTATTATCAGTATTTTTACCTTTATTATTACTATTATTATTATTATTTATTTATTTATTTATCTTTATTATTACTATTATTATTATTATTATTATTTTTACCTTATTATTATTATTATTATTATTATTATTATTTCCTTATTTACATAATAGTGGTATATATTATTTCTAAAAAAAAAAAAATACCATAAACCGAAAAGGAAATGTTTTTAGGGTTTCTTCAAAATTATTTTTATAAGAAGGGAGTCGGGGGCGCTGAAAAGTGGAGAGAGCGCACAGCCGCAGGGGAAACCAAAAAAAAAAAACAAAAAATAAAACCTTACCTTTCTTCTTCTTCTTCTTCTTCTCCCCCGGAGATACACCGCCCTGGATCCCCAACCTCTCCAGAAGACCTACTTCCATCCTCCGGCCACCCTCTGCAGTGAGCCTCCATCCGAGAAGGCACCAGCAGACCCTGCTACAGATCTCCGGGAGTCCCCCCGGCGAGCAATAGAGCCACGACCATCCCCTCGGAGACCATCACACCAGCGAGCCCAGCAACTCCCTGTTCCAGCCACTACACTCACCACAAGGAGCGCCTCTCTTCAACTTCGTGTTCCAGCCTGTCAACTCTAGCCACAGCCACTCCTCCGGTGTCCCCCTCTGCAACTGCTGCTGCTGCTGCTCCTTCCACACTGAACTCCAGCTCTCCGGCGACCACCAGCCAGCCCGAGTACCAGCAGGACCAGCAGGTCCTCTAGCCTGCAGTCACGGCCCTCTGCCTCTCGGCCACACGACAGCAACGGCCACAGCTCCTTCCATCATCTACGGCCACCACAGGAACACCCAGCTGCTGCCGCCGTCCTCTCTCCCAACTCCAGCCTACCATTCAGCGGCTGAGAGCACCAGAAGCTGAGCCATCCTCTGCTCCTCCTCTCCGCCAGCAGATCCTACAGCAGAAGCACCCAACCTCCATTGCTGCAGTGAAGACCCGAGCACAGGTACCTCCGGCCGCCACTCCACCGCCTGCATCAGCCTTCCCTCCACAGCTCTCCTTCTCTCGGCCACCACAGAAGTCACACGGCCCCCCACTCCCTCTGTAAGTTCCCTTGTAAACACCCACACACACACCCAGAACACGCACGCACTCACACCCTGCACACACTACCTCTGCTGCACACACTGCTGTACACCGGACACACACAAATATATATTTATTTTAGTGCTATTGTTAATACATACATACATATATATATATATATATATATGTATATATTTTATATTGACTCTACTTTATCAGTATTGTTATTTGTGTATTATTGTTAATAATATTTATATATTATTAGTATTAGTATTATTATCATGTGAATATTATTATGAATAATTTTGTTATATTATTTATATCATGTAAATATTATTATGAATAATTTTGTTATATTATTTATATATTACCATCAATAATATTATTATACGCTTGTATATCATTTTTAATGCTGTCATTATATGGGTTGTATTGTTATTATTTTAGTGTTATGGCCATATTGTTTATGTATTAGTATTAGTAACATTATTATATAGTTGGTTTATTAATATTAGCGTTATTACTATATTAATTGTATTAGTATTAGTATTACGTAGTTTGTATATTATTATTAATTACATGATCGCGTTATTCTTATGTTACTGGTTTGTATATTACTATTAGTAAAATTACGGCATAGTTTGGATGTTATTATTATATTAATTATTATATTGATTTTATTAGTATTAATATTCTATTGTTTGCATATGGTTGGTATTATTATTATGTGGATTGTTTTATTATTGTTATATGCTATTATTGGGTTTATTATGTAGATTGTTTCATTATTATGTTTAGGTTTATATAGTTGATTTGCGTATTTTATATTTTGGTTACGGTTGGCATGTTGATATATCTAGTAATATTGTGTTTAGTATTTTAGTGTATTTAGCATGTTAGTTTTAAGGTATGTTCAATATTATAATAGATATTACATATTATATATTTATTACTATCATATTTGTAGTATTTTAATGTACACAATATCATTTATCTTGGTAACCTTAGTATTTTGAGATTATGTTATTATTGTATATTAGGGTACATTTAAAATTGCTTCCTTACTACTATATATTCTTAATATTGTATTCTCGTATTTTGATTTATTGTATCTTGATGTACTTTTAGGGTTGAAATTGCTTCCATATAAATTATGTACTTAGGGTTTTTGGTCATTATTGTACTCTCTTTGTATTTAATATTTGTATAGTTAAGGTTGCGTGTTAATTTTGGTTGCCATATTAAATAGGTAATTATTAATTTTAGAATTAACTTGTTTCCATAAATTCAATTATTTTCTTGCCCGTTTTAGTAGTTTACATATTTTAAATTCGATTTGTTTTCCTTAATTAATTGTTAGCATATGTATGTCTTGTGCATATCTTTGACCGCGTGTTAATATTAGGATAAGTATCATATTATTTAAATATGTATATTGTTAGTTAATGATATTTAGTATTGTTACTGTTAATATTATTATTGTTACCATTATTGTCATTTATTATTATTATTATTATTATCATATCTATTACTACTATTAATATTAGTATTGTTATTAGTATTAGTATTATTTATTAACGTTATCATTCTTATCATTATTAATAATATTATCACTATTTTTAGTATTTTCTTTATTCAATCTTATACGTACTATGGTATATATTTTGATAAAATATTTTCTTGATTTTTAAATCCCTATGATTTTAATGCTAGGGTATGAGCCTTCGGGCTTCACGTACCTTAAGCTCTGAGGGAATATATGTATATATATATTTATTTATTTATTTATTTTCCCTATGTATTTATAAACTCATAAAAAGGAGTAATTTAAAGACTTATTAGATTAACTTAGGGATAATTTCAAATTAATTAGGTACCGTTCGTAAGAACGGGCGCGTAGGGGGTGCTCGTACCTTCCCCTCGCATAACCAAACTCCCGAACCCAACTCTGGTAATGTAGACCGATTCTACCCCTAACGGGGTAGTAATCATGTGTTCTAACCGCACTAAAGGTTAGTGGCGACTCCGATATCCATGTTTTTTCATGAAAATATTAAAATGATTTTAATTTCGCCGCCCGGGGCACACGCACTCACGGGACGTCGCGACAGTTTGGCGACTCCGCTGGGGACTTAGAGAGTCGAGCCATTAATTAATTGAAAATTGTCCCAAGTTTAAATTTAATAAATCTTTTAATTACTCCTTGTTTTGTAAATATAGTAATTCGTAAATAACCTTGATTAATTGTAAATATTTTGCTTCCATAATTTACAAATAACCTTACTTAATTAAAAATATTTTGTTTCCTAATTTTGTGAACATTGATTGTAAATATTTTGTTTCCAAATATTCTGAATAAAGCATATTAATTGTAAGATATTTTGAATAAGTGTAAAAATTATAGATATTTTGTATATTAATCGTAAATATTTTGTTTCCTTATTCTTTTGTTTCCAAATTTTTTGTGAATAAACATATTAATTGCATATATTGTGTTTCCTTATCTTTTGAATATATATATATTAATGGTAGATATCTTGTTTCTATATTGTTTATAGCATGTGAATAAATGTGGGGATAGTGGGATTAAATTAAAATTTGAATTCACACACTCTCACGCTCTATACCCGAGCTTTACCTGCTAAGATTAGATAGGGGTGTAATAGCGTTTGTCCCTTCGTAGCTTAAGCTTGATGGGACCCGCGAACCCCCCCGCTCAATGCGAGTTTTGTCCGGACCCCTATGGGGGAGGATGAAATTTCAAATTGGGGACCTTTTTGTCAATAGGGATTAGAGCCTACCCACACGTACTTGTCCATAGTTTGTCCTTAACTAAGATAGAGCCATGAAGAACCTTGTATATACATACTTACCCTGGGTTGAGACAGGAGCCACATCCTTCTCCATGTATAGTATATATATATATATATATATGTTGTACTTTGTATTATATCATACATTTTGCGTCCAGTTTTACATACTACTTAGTCAGTATTCAGAAAAAGTCCAATAATGAGACAAAGGCTCATCCTTTCAAAAATGAAGCACTTGGCCCAATTATTTTAAAATATGGGTTGGCCCAACCCTTTTCAAATAACTCGGGCCCAATTTTTTGAGAAATAACAAGTATAGGCCCAACATTTTCCTAAGCAAAAACTCGGCCCAGGCCTGATTTTCTAAAAAAAAAAAAAAAAAAGGGGGTTAAACTCAAATTTCAAAAATGGGCTTAGGTCCTATTACCTAAAAATCCGGCCCAACCCTTTTCAAATAACTTGGGCCCAATTCTTTAAAAACAAACCCAGGCCCGACCTTTTCCTAAGTAAAAACTCGGCCCAAGCTTGATTTTCAAAAAGGTTAAAACCTAGATTTCAAAAGTGGGCTTTGGCCCTATTGTCTAAAAAATGGGCCAACATTTTTCTAAGCAAATCTAAGCCCACATCCTTTTAAAACTAGGGCCTGATCCCATCATGAAATATATTGAAACCCATATTTTAAAATACTTGAGGCCCAAGTGCACACTAAAGTCCACAAGTCCGCACTGAACAAATCCAACGGGTTGACCAACCTAGGTCAATCCCAACCTCAGATCATAATTTGACCCTTCATAGAATCTGAGATACATGAACCGATTGAGGGAAGAATTGAATTTAAATTGTGGCCCATCAATGATTGTCTTAAAATCTCTCATTAGTGGGACTTTTCCTAGAATGCTGACAAAGTAGTTAGTTAGGTTACATTGCATCCATGTATTCATGCGTAATTTCACGCGTAATCATGCACGCTAGGTCACATGCATGTTCATATCTCTATTTGTATGTGTAATTGCACTAGTTACATCCATGCACAAACATACATTGCATCCATGCATTCATACCTATGCATTCACGATTCTAAAAAGGGAGGGTTTTGGTTTGCAGTGCCTAACCACATAATTCGTCTGAGCAAGCAACATTGAGACTGTCACGCATCAATACAATACCAGGAGAAGGGCAAAAGAAATGAGTGAACAATTGGAAGGTAGAGTCCTGGGCATAGAACAAGGACAGGAAGAATTGATTGAAAAAAATGAGTAAAATTATGGAATTGTTGATGAACAAAGGAAAAGTGGTACAAAATGATTCTGAAACAGATATAGACCCTACTCATCCTCCAGGGTTCACCCTAAATCATGGACAAACATCAGCTCCACCGCCGGGTGTCATGGGGGATCCAATGTCAAATATGCCTCCATTTATCCCAACTGTGTCTGCATAGGGGTTTCCAGTGGCAGGGACTTCCCCCTTAGCAACTCCTGATATGGGGATAAATAGACTTGAGTCTGAGCGTCGTTGTGACGTATTGGAGGAGCGCTTGAAAGCAATTGAAGGGTATAATACATTTGATTTCGTTGACCCTAATGACCTTTGCCTAGTACCAAAGGTCACTCTGCCGCCAAAATTCAAGTTGCCGGATTTTGAAAAATTCTATGGGACGCACTGTCCTCGGACCCACCTGCGCTTGTATTGCCAAAAAATGGCTGCACATACTGATGATGAAAGGTTGATGATGCATTGCTTTCAAGATAGTTTGACTAGAGCAGCTATCAGATGGTACATTCAGCAGGATCGAGCTCGAATTCGTACTTGGAAAGATCTGGCAAATTCCTTCATAGCTCAGTACCGCCACGTGATAGAAATGGCACCTGATCGCATGACCTTACAAAGCATGCAAATGAAACCTAATGAAACATTCAGAGAATATGCATATAGATGGAGGGACATGTCCATCCAAGTGAGCCCTCCAGTGGAAGATAGGGAGGCTATCTCCCTATTCGTGAATACATTGAAAGATCCCTACTTCGGACATCTCCTAGGGGCAACCCCACATGACTTTATGGATATTGTTGCTACTGGAGAGAGAATTGAAACGGCCATCAAAGTCGGAAGAACCAAAAGTGGTGATACAGAAACTGACCCAAGTAAGAGGAAGAAAGACGAGGAAGCACAGATGATTCAGGGGCATCATTACCAAGAGAGTAAAATCCGGGGGACAAATAAGAATTTTGCCTACAAGCCCATAGTCCATCAGATAGTGCATTCAGGTAGGCAACCCCAAGCAGTTCCCTTCGGACCTAAGCCTATTTCAAGGCATCTGAGTGTTCAGGACACGGGAGGGAGCCCCCTAATGGAAAGAAAGAGAAAAGAAGTTCAACCTATTCCGATGACTTACGCAGAATTGTTCCCGCAATTGGTGGAAATTCAAATGGTTGCACCAATACCAGGATTGTTGCTACAATCCCCTTTCCCAAGGTGGTACGACCCAAATGCTCGATGCGAGTATCATTCTGGGGCAATAGGTCATTCAATCGAAAAATGTTGGCATTTCAAGCATAAAGTACAAACCTGAAGAGATTTGGGTCTATTGGCAATTGGCGTGGAGGAGCCTATTGTGCAACATTGAAGGAATATTTTGAAGATCAGATCTGTCAAAGAAGTACAACAAGTTTTGAACCAGAGATATTCCGCATATAGTCTGAATAAATGGGTTTACTTTTGACCATGGAAACAGAGAAATACAAGTGGCAAGCTTTTGATTATTCGCCCCCTACATGGATGCTTTTATCTTCTTTTGTTTTCTTCTTTCTTTTGTTGCAATTTATTAAAGGTTTTATCTCCGAAGTTTCCTTTGCTATCAAAGAAACGAAATTATGCATTTTCGTATATCACTTGCATCGGGAGTTCAATGTCCAAAATTTTGTTTACTCGTGTTTCTTTGCTAAGATAAGGAAAATAAAATACCAGTATTCATGAACCAAAAGCAGGTGTTAGTTATGAAAAATTCAAGCTACAAGACGAAAATAAAGGAAGATGAAACAATGTTCGTCACTCAATAAGTTCAAATGCTGCGAAGAGGTTCTGAAAGCCTCAGTAAAATATATGTTGGTTCCATGAATCTCATGTCAGTCCGCTACTCAAGTTTTGATCGAATGATAGATGGCCATCTTTGGCCGACCAGTTATCCCTAAAAAGAACCAAATATTGATTTACCAATTGTTAACCAAGTTGAGCCTAAATGTTAAACTAGTCTTTTCTTAAAAGCCAGTTCACCAAAAAGTTAACCTGGGTTGGGTCTCCTAGCGTTTGACAAGTCATATGAGACAACAATAGGCTACCGAAATGATGGCAGGCCCTTTTTCTGCTACCCAAAAGAAATTCAAAGAAGAAATCTCTTGCAAGCCCTTTTGACCCTAAAAAATTCATTTATTGATTAACCCGTCAAAGGATCACACCCCACACTGGGGCAGTTTAAAAAAAAAAATTAGTCCTAAATGGAATTCAAATGAAAATGAAGTTAAGATTCCTTCATAAAAGGAAAAGAAAAAATTGCGATAAAAGAGAAGGAAGAAGAAAAGGAAGAAGAAAGAAAAATAAGGGACATACTACACATGTGATCTTTGACCAAATTACCCTTGATAAAATCAACGATTTTGAGCCTTATTTAACTCTTTTCTTCTTTAACCCAAACCCTAGCCTGCATTACAGTCCAAATGAAGTCCTGACCAGATTGGTATACATTGTTGTGTCAAATGATTTGTCAGACGCAATATTGTGTCTGAACTACGTAATGACCTGATCCTGAAAGGGTACGTAGGCAACTTGTCCAAATGACAAGTTCGGTCAATATCTTGCAAGTGCCTCAATTCAAACTGGGAGCATAAAACATCATTATGGGATGGGATTTTTGAGCCTTAGTTTTCCTTTTATTCTGAAAACCTGTATCCCTCATCTAACGTTTCGTCCTGAGTCTTAAAGACCATCTTGAGATCAAAACATTAGTCGGACTTGACTGAACTAGGGGCAACCATTAAACAAAAGGTTCTCAATGGTTTCACGGCAGAACAAGGTGGAAGAATAGTCCCCCAATAAAACTGGGGCAATCGGTTAAAAAAGAAAATCAGTTATTCAGTTCAAA
Organism: Malania oleifera; assembly: GCF_029873635.1. NCBI lineage: Eukaryota > Viridiplantae > Streptophyta > Magnoliopsida > Santalales > Ximeniaceae > Malania > Malania oleifera. The sequence goes on from NC_080425.1 coordinate 84,511,484, forward strand.
AAGTTAGCACCATCATCATTAGGGCTCTCGAATACTGGTATGAGTTTGTCCATTGAAATAGCAAGCGAACTTAGTAAAACATCTATTTTGTGCATATGACCTTTTGATTTAGCAAGTTGATGTCCTAAATACATGATCATTCATCATTCATTCCCCCATCCAAAAAAAAAAAAATCCATTCTTCAAAAGCTCTAAAAGGAGGACGGATGGTCAAAAGGGCTTAATCACTGACACATTCGCCAAAAGAGGATCCTTGTGAAAGAGAGGTGAAATGGTCAAGAATAGTTACAGATGCACTAAAATGATCCAAACTCCGTGTTGAGTTCTAGTGACGCTAATTTGGGGTGCCTTCGTGTCAAAGTCAAATTTGAAGCCAATATCAGTAACAAACGATGGTAAATGGGGCAGATTTTGGGTTGAGTTTTGTTTGGACTAATTCCGATGCCGTCATATCAGAGTGCATGATGAAAACATAGCCAATATCAGTGGATGAGGATCGAAACTAGGCAATTTCTGAGTTCATTGGAGCAAATTCAAGAGCTTTCAGGACAGAATCAAAGTCAAAAACAGGGTCATGACCAGTGGCATGTAAACACCAGGGCAGATTTTGAGTGCCTTTTGGAATTTGAAACATGGCCAGAATCAGCAGGCACACCCAAGATCAGAGATTGGGTTGTTGATTACAAGCATGTTGGAAAGAGAAAAGATTCATGCATTACCATGCATTTCATTCATTACCATACATTTCATGCATTGCATGAGAAAGAAAATATAAAGGGCATCTCATTCAATATGCATACATCTTTGCATTCACGCATCACTATGCACACAGAACAACATTTCACTACATTCTAGCATCTTAGGTAGCAACATGCATACATATAGCAATAGAGCACTATTCAATCACACTTGCCTGGTTGAATAAACTTTTGAATAATTCTTTTGCCTCATTGACTGAGCCATTCTGGTCTAGACGTATTTTGAAATTGGGGCAGCTGGCCCCAATGCATAGATTAACATACTTTGAAACTGTGGCAGTTGACCCCTTGGTTGTTGAGTCTCGAAGAGGGTAATCTAAAGACAGCCAAAGAAACTCATGTTTTCATTCCCGATTGATAATCCCCAATGGAATAATTCTAAGCCCTATGCTTGAGGACACTTTCCAAAAAAATCTCAAGACTTCGTACCCGATTCATCATCCCCCATACAAAGTAGCTATTTTCCTGGTCCAAATTGAGTCATCTACCTTAAAATTAGGGCATTGACCCTCACATCCAAAATTGGTGTTGTTCACGACGAAATTGAGGTGTTGGATCACCTCCAAGCTTTCTTGATTACCTCATTCATGAGGGCAGTTTCATCCAAATTATTCTGATTATCTTATTCACTTTTATTTGACCCATCGCGGTCCACTTTATTGACCCTTGGCGGTCCCATTCTTATTGACCCATCGCGGTCCCACTTTATTGACCCTTCGTGGTCCCACCTTATTGACCTATCACGGTCCCACTTTATTGACCCTTTGCGGTCCCACCTTATTGACCCATCGAGGTCCCATCTTATTGACCATTCACGGTCCCACCTTATTGACCCTTCATGAACTATAGCTCGGGTTCCTACACCCGGTGCGAGTCACCTTTCCGTGAACTATAGCTCGGGTTCCTACACCCGGTGCAAGTCACCTTCCGTGCACTATAGCTCGGGTTCCTACACCCGGTGCAAGTCACCCTTTCGTGAACTATAGCTCGGGTTCCTACACCCGGTGCAAGTCACCCTTCGTGAACTATAGCTCGGGTTCCTACACCCGGTGCAAGTCATCCTCCGTGAACTATAGCTCGGGTTCCTACACCCGGTGCAAGTCACCTCTCATGAACTATAGCTCGGGTTCCTACACCCGGTGCAAGTCACCCTTCCATGAACTATAGCTCGGGTTCCTACACCCGGTGCAATTCATCCTCCGTGAACTATAGCTCGGGTTCCTACACCCGGTGCAAGTCACCTTCCGTGCACTATAGCTCGGGTTCCTACACCCGGTGCAAGTCACCCTTCCGTGAACTATAGCTCGGGTTCCTACACCCGGTGCAAGTCGCCCTTCCGTGAACTATAGCTTGGGTTCCTACACCCGGTGCAAGTCACCCTTTCGTGAACTATAGCTCAGGTTCCTACACCTGGTGCAAGTCACCTTCCGTGCACTATAGCTCGGGTTCCTACACCCGATGCAAGTCACCCTTCCGTGAACTATAGCTCGGGTTCCTACACCCGGTGCAAGTCACCCATTGTGAACTATAGCTCGGGTTCCTACAGCCAGTGCAAGTTACCCCTCCGTGAACTATAGCTCGGGTTCCTACACCCGGTGCAAGTCACCTCTCATGAACTATAGCTCGGGTTCCTACACTCGACGCAAGTCATTCTCATGTGCTCTCAAGCATACATGCAATTCGGTTTTCACAAATCATTTTGGTCTCTTCCGTTACAATGGGCCTGGTCCAAAATCAGCGTCTTTTATCTTTGCAGGCTTGTTGCCACAAATAACGTAGGAGAGATCTTACTTTTACTTTGAAGCAACGAATCCTACAAAGAGAGGCAGCTGTAGACACCCCATTTTTACCCAGGCCCAATATATGTATTACTATTATTATTATTGTAGACACCCCATTTTTACCCAGGCCCGATATGATTATTATTATTATTATTATTTACATTGTTATTATTACTTCATTTTTATTTTTATTTTTATTTTTATTTTTTGCTATAATAATTATTATTATTATTTTATTATTGTCATTTTTACTATTACTATTAGTATTATTATTATTACTAGTCTTATTATTATTATTTTATTGATAGTATCTTTATTATTTTTACTTTTACTACAATTATTTATTATTATTATTATTATTACCTTATTGATTTTATTATTATTATTATAATAATTATTATTACTATTACTATTTTCATTATTACCATAATAGTAAAAGCAAAAAAAAAAAAAAAGAAAAAGAAAAATAAAAACAAAAAGGAAGTTTTTTCTAGGGTTTACAGAATTTTTTTTATATAAGGGGGCCATAGCCAAGCCAAGGGGGAGGCACAGACCAAAGAAAGAAAAATCTTACCTTGCAGTCTTGTGCGGCGGCAATGGAGTCGTTGGCGTTTGCGCAGTCAACTAGATGAAACCAATCGAGCAACGATTTCTTATCCGATTAATGCGAAACTTTATGAGGTGTTTCCTAACCATTTCATCTTAATTTTCACCGTTCAGATTCTTCTTTTGAGTTTTCTCCCTTTGTGTTAATGTCTTGCACAGCCGTATTACCGCCGCAGCAGTGGAATCATTAGTGTCTGCACATCGAACTGGACAAAGCCAATCAAGCAGCGATTTCTTATCCGATCAATGCGAAATTTTACGAGGTCGTTTCTAACCCTTTCTTCTTAATTTTCATCGTTCAGATTCGTCTTTTGAGTTTTCTCCCTTTGTGTTAATTTCTTGCAAAGTCGTATCACCGCCGCAGCAGTGGAGTCATCGGCGTCTGCGCATTCAACTAGACGAAGGCAATCGAGCGGCGATTTCTTATCCGATCAATACGAAATTTTACCAGGTTGTTTCTGACCCTTTTATCTTAATTCTCACCATTCAGATTATTATTTTGAGTTTTACAATTTCATTTTAATTTATTACACAGCTGTCTCACCGCCGCAGCAGTGGAATCGTCGGTGTATGCGCATTCAACTAGATGAAGCCAATCGAGCGGCGATTTCTTATCTGATCAATCTGAAACCTTACTCGGTTGTTTCTAACTCTCCCTTGTTAATATTTACTGATTTGATTAATTTTTTTGAGTTTCATCTCTTGGACAACTTGTCCACACACACACAAACACACACATGCACGTGTGATGTTTTTGTAATTTGTTTATATATATATTTTTTTTCTTCTTAATGTTATTTTGTATATATATTGCTATTGCGTATATATTGATGTTCATTATTGTTTATTATTTATTTATTTCTTGTATACGATTGTATTATCATTTTGTCGTGTTCATAACATTGTTGTGGAATTTTTAATGCTATAATATTTATTTGAATAAATGATATTTATATTTAGCAACTTAGAATTGTAAGTAGCATTATACATTTAATTTAGTATTTTAGGTGACCGTGTACATTTAGTAATATAACATTTTAGGTAATATTATATATTATTATTATATTTTTAGTAGTATGTTAATATACAAGGTATTAATTATTATGGTAAGTTTAATATTTTAGGTAATATTCTTTGTGTTTTGGTATCATGCTATTATATGGTATGTTTAGTATATATAGTATTATAGTAATCTATTACGTATTATATTATTTGTGGATATTTATTATTATTATTATCGTAATTATGTGTATTATGGTATGTTTAAGTATTTTTGTTTATAACGCACATGTAGTATTTTAATATTTGCTCATTATCTTAGTCTATATTATTGTTTATATTCTACTATTATTGGTATGTTAGATATTTTAGCTTCTATTATATATGTTGATTAGTATGTATTTTGGTATCCTAATATTCTAGTTTATTACTATTTTATTTACTTATTTATTATGTTTAAATTATTATATCTATTATTAAAACCTCCCATACTAATATTTTCCTATAAAACTTTTACTTACAATTTTAAAATGTGGGAGCGTATTTTCTTAAATAATTTTGATTTTAATCCCTATGATTTTATTGCGGGGGTATGAGCCTTCGGGCTTCACGTACCTTAAGCTCTGAGGGAATATTTGTATATATTTATTTATTTATTCATTTTTCATGTGTATTTATTAATTCATAAAAGGAGTAGTTTAAAGACTTATTAGATTAACTTAGGGATAATTTAAAATTAATTAGGTACCGTTCGTAAGAACGGGCGCGTAGGGGGTGCTCGTACCTTCCCCTCGCGTAACCGAACTCCCGACCCCAACTCTGGTAATGTAGACCGATTCTACCCCTAACGGGGTAGTAATCATGTGTTCTAACCGCACTAAAGGTTAGTGGCGATTCCGATATTCCATGTTTTTCCATGAAAATATTAAAATTGATTTTTAATTTCGCCGCTCGGGGCACACGCGCTCCCGGGACGCCGCGACAATTATTATTGTTATTTTATTATTATTATTATTTTATTTATCCTTATTATTATTATTATTATTATTATTAATTTTCACTAATCTTATTATTATTATTATTATTATTATTTTATTTATTATTATTATTATTTTTCATTAGTATTATTAATATTACTTTTATTTTTATTTTTTACGTCTATTTTATTATTATTATTTTCATTATTATTTTTAATTTTTATTGCCATTATTATTAGTATTTTTATTACTATTATTACTATTATTTTATTTATTACTATTATTATTTTTCATTAATATTATTATTATTACTTTTATTTTTTTTATTTTTTTTATTTATATTGTTTATTATTATTATTATTATTAATTATTTTCATTATTATTGACATTATTTTTATTATCATTATTATTAGTATTTTTATTACTATTATTACTATTATTTTATTTATTATTATTATTATTATTATTATTTTAATATTATTATTACTTTTATTTTTATTTTTATTTATATTGTTTATTATTATTATTATTAATTATTTTCATTATTATTGACATTATTTTTAATTATCATTAGTGGCGACTCCGATATCCATGTTTTTTCATGAAAATATTAAAATGATTTTAATTTCGCCGCCCGGGGCACACGCGCTCACGGGACGTCGCGACACTGGGAGCAGGACTGCTGCAGAGACAGGGAAGGAGATGGGGGAGGCTAGGGTTGCCGGAGAGCTGCTGGGTGCAGCGGTGAGGCTGAAGAACAAAGAGAGGTTTTTTTTTTTTGTTTCTGCCCCCCGGTGTGAGGCCGCTGCTGTTGCAGCGAGTGAGATGCGTGAGGGAGAGATGAGAGTTAGGTTTTTTTTCTTTTTGGCCTCTCCCCCGCTTTGCCGTGCGGTGCCCCCCTCTTTTATAAAAAAAAAAAAAAAAATTTATAAAACTAAGAAACTTTCCTTTTGTGATTTTTATTTTTCTTTTTTTTTATGCTTTTATTCTTATGGTAATAATAAAAAAGGAAATAATAATAATAATAATAATAATCATAATAATATAAATATCAATAAGGTAATAATAATAATAATACTACTAAATAGTAAATAGTAATAAATAATTATAGTAAAAATAAAAATAATAAATATAAAATAATAACAATAATAAATCAATAATAGTGATAATAATAAATTACTTATAATAATATAGGAAAATAAAATAATAATAATAATAATAATAATAATAATAATAATATATCACAAACAATAAAATGAATGAAAAATAAAAATAGTTATAGTAAAGTAAAATAAAAATGAAGATAATACAAGTGCTAGTAAAATAATAGTAAAGTACTAATAATATAAGAAAATAATAATAATAATGAAAATAATAAAATAAGAGGGGACCCCTTGTTTTATTTGGTTAGGGCAAAAATAGGGTGTCTACAATTATGATATGAGATGAGATATGCTTATGAAATGCAGTATGTTCTGCCATGTTTGATGTACTTATGTTTTCCCAGATTTGATAAACAGTATTAAATATGTTATGTATGGTATATGTAGAACACAGAATACTCATATTGCCACAAACTAGTATTAGTTTATTTTCCTTACTGAGAGGTGTCTCACTCCTAAATTTCATTAACTTTTTAAGAGTCCCGGATAGGAGAGTGGGAAAAGCCCCGCTGACATAGTATGGTTTATCTGCCCTTTTTGAAGGGTAAGTTTTTGGTAGGGACAATGAGGTTTTGTGGGAATTGTCCCTAGATTTCTTTTTTGGGATGTATATACTGAGAGATAGTGTTTGTAATACTTTAGTATGTGTTATGCACATTATGATGAGATGTATATGATTTTATACTTTCTGCTACGTAGGCTTCTGCTGTATGTTCTGATGTATCCCTGGTGCCCACGGGTCCAGGTGGAATGTGACTTGCTGAGCTGAAATGTGAAATATGCGGTATTGATTTTATGATGATATTATTATAAAAAAAAAAAAGTATGTGGAAATGAGCAGGTCGTGACACGTACGCTGGCAAATCACATCATAGCATAGCCCGTACGCTGAAAAATCACATCATAGCATGGCCCGTACGCCGGCAAACATATCATAGCACGGCCCATACACCAGCAACATATAAAAAAAAATCTCGGCCCGTACACCGATTTTACACATTATAAAAATCCGTATCATAATCCCATTCTAGAAATAGTATTTCGTAACATTTTATACTCATGCCACACTAACAAATTTTCACATATTCCATATAACATCATTTTCAACAGTATTTTCCCAAATATAAATCATATATATGTAAACATATTTACTTTCCTAAAATTAAATGCTATATATATATATATATATAAACATTTTCTAAAAAGAACTAACTTAGTTTATCCCCTTACCTGGCTACTGAGAAAGCCCCCAAAATATTCTAGTCTAATACCCGAAGGATTTCCCGACCAATACCCTGAAAATGAAAACTCTCAGTATTATTAAACTTCAGTATTTTCATGCGTACATCATTTCCTATAACTATCGCAAGACCAAATTTAGCTTAAAAAGTCTTACCTCAACTCTGGGGTGATTCCCAACTCGCTTTCACCAACTATCCGCTCCCACAGACTTGTAGAGAATTTCGCCAAGAGCGTCATGGTAGCCTCAAATCTTCGATTCGTCGAGAAACAGGCCCGAAAACCGAAGGGAGGAGAGAGAGAGGAGAGTGTTAGCTTCTTTAGAAAGCCAAAAATCCAGATTTTGATATTTATAGAGCAGAGGATTCGTCGACGAAATTCAATCCTCGTCAACAAAATTCAGTCAGCCCAAATCTCTCTCGGTATTTCTTCGTTGACGAATCCTGTCTTTTTTGACGAATTCTCTAATACCTTTGTCGAAGAATCCCCTGTATTCGTCGACGAAGCCCTGAAGATTTCCCTCTGTTATTTCTTCCAAAGTGCAATGTCGTCGACAAAGTCGAATTCCTCCTTCTGTTACTGTCTCCATTTCCCCTCCTCTTTATTATTTAAATCTCATTATTATTCGGGTCGTTACAAAGCTAGGGTACTTCAGGATCAAAGATTTCTTCATCATCTTCTTGAGGATGAAAAGGATCCTTTTTCACATCAAATGAATGAATAATCATCGAGGAGTTTAATGGAAAAGATACAACACTAAGATAACATACACGTTTTACAACACTAAGTTTGTTTTTAAAATTTTGTTAAAATACCCTCAATGGTCTTTAGATCCACATGAAAACCAGCCGCTAAAACATCACAACTAATCTTTGGAGTGGAACCAAACACTGAACATGCCACCAAGATGGGTAAAATGTCTTGGCTGCTCAACGCTATTATGGCAGTAGCATTTGTGGTTCATGGATTATTCTGATAATGGATGGGGCTGGCCAGGATTGCAAACACCTCCCCCTTCTTATGCACCTTTGAGATTAGAAGGTTGTCCAGATACGGTGTGATTAGTCCGACCTCAAGGGTGCCTTCTATGATGTACAAGATTTCATCTGCCTGGTTTGTATAGGGAGGAAAGATGCCGCTCGGCTTGAAAGTGGCAAGCACTAATGAGATGCCCAAGGTCTTAAGCCTAGGGATTTCTATGGCAGAGGCTGCCGCAACTACCGAACCATGGCAATTGAATGGCCCTAGTGTGTTGAGACCACTATGAGAAAAAGTCATTAAATTGAACTTGTTTTAGGTCCTTGCAGGGGAACCCATCCACAAGGATCACTAAGCTATTTGTGTCGGGCCTCATGCAAATTTTCTTATAACGACTTAGGATAGTTGATGCCAAGGCTTGTTAGAAGGACAAAGTTAAAAGTGCTAACAAAAAGATACGAGTAGCCATTAGATTTGAATTCAATTTTAGTATATGAACTATTTTATGCTGGTGTAGAAAGGGTGAATGCACCTTAATTTATATTGTAAGGAAAAGTCAATGCCTCAACACACCTTTTTTACATGTTACAGAAAATTAAATGTAAAATTCCAAACCGATTTCAATTTCAAAATTCCCAATAACTCTCATTAATTATGAATTTGTGAAGGAAACATATGACTATTGTAACGATCAGCTATTTATTTTCCAGTTCTTAATTTTTTTTTTTTTATAATGCTCTGATACCTACTAGACTAAACCAAACCATCAACCTAAGTAGCAAGAAGTGAAATTCATATAAACACAACCATATATAAATATATACAATACCAGAGTGCTAAAATGTTTCCCAAAATATACATATATGACTATTTCCCAAAATACCCTCAACTGGCTAGGGCCATACAAAAATACTCACTCTACTATCAGGGTAGTACTGAAGCCCCTCTATCTACGAGCCTGATCTGCTCGCCTACCTGGATCACCTGAAAAATGTTAAGGTAATAGGATGAGACGACGCTTAGTAAGAAGAAATATGCTATTGCTAGTGTATGGCAAATGAGTTACATTACTATAAAAATCTTTCTCTATATAATCATGTATAACTGAATATAAGAAGAATATAAGTACAAATAACTTGTAAAACCACCACATGTACCCATGTTGCTTAACATATCTGTTTTTATAGGTTTTCCATTCATAATACTTCTACTATACATAAGTACACCCACTGTTACTATAAAATTGTATATACATATATTGAAAACTTTCCTGTGGATAACTGTATATCATGATTTAACCCCTCATGACAGGGTTGTGGGCCCATAGGCAGGATCTACCCTGGCTAGCCGACCAGGATAAACCACTATACTCCATCAGTCTAATCAGCCCTCCTCAACCCATATCTAATGGGGAGCCTGTCTACTCGTGGGCTCTATACGATCGACTTATACCATATATTATCTAAATAGGTGGTTGCACTCTATACTTTATATAGCCACGGTACTGTGCTCTGAAATCTGTAATGGTCCATCAGGGTCTGATACTATATAATACATCTCTATATACAACTATATGTTTTACCATGATTTTGTAATAACTGTATAAAACCATGACGCTATGATAAACTGTATCTATATCAACTGTATTTCTGAAATGAACTGTAAAATTGTATGTCATGGTACTATAAACTGTATCTGTATCAACTATATAATCATGGTATTCTGTAATTACTATAAAACATATCCACTGTCTGTATATTCTATAAAACATAACTCTAAAAAATACTGTAAAACATGTTTCTGTACTATATCTATATTCTTAAGCCACACAGTAACTTTTAAACATATTAAACATAATAGACAAACTGCATAAATTCCTACTGTGAATAATAATCTGGTAGAATATATATATATATATATATATATATATATGTAAAATTTTATGCTAAAATCATACTCGCATAGCCTAGCATAGCATATTTCTCTTACCTGATTCCTATTAAAAACCCCTTACGGTAACGGGTCTTACACTCGCTAGGTTCTTCACTCAATACCCTGAAAATCATATATCCCAAAACAAAACATCATTATTTCTACGTCTACTACATTTCCTACAATTGCTGGAAAGCCAAATTTTTCTTAAAAGACCTTACCTTGAATTTGGGATGAAATCCAATTTCGCCCCACCGACGATCCGCTCCAATAGACTTGGAGAGAACTTCCTCAGGAGCATCGTGGTGCCTTTAGGTCGTCGATCCGGCAAACGACAAAGCCGAAATCGAAGATAGATGGAGGTGGAGCCCTAGGAGAGAGAGAGAGAGAGAGAGAGAGAGAGAGAGAGAGAGAGAGAGAGAGAGAGAAAGTGAATTTCTATGAATTTTCTACGTAAAAATCCAACTTTCAGCTATTTATAGAACCAGATTCGTCGACGAGACACTTCACCTTGTAGACGAGTCCTGTAGAGAGCTCGTAGATGTAGTGACCCGAAGAATAATAGCATTTTAATAATAACAAGAGGGAGAGAAAATAGAAAGAGAAACAGAAGGAGGCGGTAGACTTCGTCAACGAGTGGTTAAGAAATTTCATCAACGAGAAAATACCAAGAGAGGTTCCCGGCTGCTTTAAATTTTGTCAACAAATACAGGGCTTCGTCGACGAATTTTATGAAAGACTCGTCGAAGAGGTGACGTGTCTCATCGACGAATCTGGCAGTATAAAAGGAGGGAAACCAAGATATTTGCCATTTCTCACGCCGCTCTCTCTCTCCTCTCTCTCTCTACGTCTCCCTCTCCCTTCTCTCTTCAATTCTAGCCCCACCAGTCACCGGATCGATGATCCGAAGCTATCACGACACTCCTAGCGGAGTTCTCTGCATATCTTCCGGAGCGGATCGTCAGGAAAATAGAATTGGATTTCATCCCAAATTCAGGGTAAGACCTTTTAGCTAGTTTTTAGCTTTCTGGCAATTATAGGAAATGATATAGACGGAAAAATACTGATATTTTGTTCTGGCATATGTTGGTTTTAGGGTATTTTGTAGGAGGCCCTGCGGGTGTTAGGCTTGTACTCCTTAGGGGCTTTCCAGTAGTCAGGTAAAGGAAATATGCTATGCTAAGCATCTCTTAAACTATGATACAATTTATTTAATTACGAAAATTATGTATTTAGTATGGTGTGGCTTGTGAATATGTATATGGTATGGGAATATGTTTTACAAATTTAGTTTCATGATTTTATGAATTTCAGTATTCAGATTATGCGAATTTCAGTACCATAATTTTATGGATTTTAGTATCATGTTATACGGATCTCAGTACCATGATTACACGAATTTTAGTATTATGATCATGCAGCTTCAGTATTATGATTATTCAGTTCTCAGTATTACGTATGAATTATAGTTACAGTTTATGTAGCATCATGATTATTTCAGTACTTCAGAATCATGAAAAATCAGATAGATAGATATATATATATATATATATATATAAATATATTATATGATATCAGAACCTGTTGGACTTGCAGCTACAGAGCAATGTACCGTTGCTACAGATACTATGTTACTTATTTAGTGTAACCACCTATTTAGATAATACGTGGTAAGGTCGACCACCTAGGCCCTTAAAGAGGTTAGGCTCCCCATCCAGATATGGGTTAAGGTGGGCAGGTCGACTGACGGAGTTCAGTGATTTATTCCTAGTTGGTCAGCCAGGGTAAATCCAGCCTACGGGCCTCACAACCCTGTCATGAGTGGGGCAAGTCATGACACACAGATAGCCATAGGGAAAAGTTTCAATTACTATTACATATGTACGGATTTATAGTAACAGGGGCAAATGAGCTACTATATATATATATATATATATATATATATATATATATATATATATATATATATATAGTAGCTCATTTGCCACACACTAGCAATAGCATATTTCTCCTTACTGGCCGTTGGCTCATCCCAGTGTTGATATATTTTTCAGGTGATCCAGGTAGGCGAGCAGATCAGGCTCGCAAATAGAGGGGCTTCAATAGTGCCCTGCCAAAGAGTGGGTATGTTTTGGGGAGTGTTTTTGTACATCTCAGTATAGTTGAGGGAATTTTTTAGAAAACAAATATATGTGTTTATTTTGGGAAAAACATGGTAGCACTCTGGTATTGATATTGTATGATATGGACAAGTTTATTCAGTTTATGCTTTTCACTGCTTAGATTTTTGATTGAGTTTTTCCCCAGTATGGTATCAGAGCATGTAAAATACTATAGTATGGGGGGGAAAAAAACCCATTTAATTAAGAAGGTCGTTACAGTTTGGTATCAGAACCTAGGTTTGCTAGGTTCTGTAGACTTTAGAGTGCAGCAGAAGCAATACTAGAGTATAGGAAAAAGGATTTGAGGTTTGTTCTGTGTCTGGGTACAGGATTTCCGTAGTGGTTTCTGTGCTTTTCCTGGGGTGATGATTTCAGGAAAACCATTGTAAACTATTGACGGGTCGTGTGTCTAGGTGACAGAACTGGATAGTGGGTTAAAGTCAGGGAAGGTAATTAATTTTTGATTAGGAACAGGATAGGTCCGTATAGGAAATAAAGTGTTTAAGTGTGTTTCTTTTTTTCAAGATGGACCCAGGAAGCAGTGGCACGAATGCTGGAGAGGACAGGCCAGGACCTTCTAGCGTAGGTGGAGGAGATACTGATGTTGTGCTGCGCAGTGTCACTCAGCAGGTGATGGCTGAGATGGCCAAGAATTCTGGGGAGCGTGGCTGTTCAATTGAGCAGTTTACGCGTGTGAAGCCCCCATCCTTTGTTGGAGGAGATGACCCGACTGTAGCTGAGAATTGGGTCCAGGATATCGAGGACATGTTGGCGGTGCTTCCATGTACGAATGAGCAGAAGGTAGCATTTGCCACTTTTAAACTAACAGGGGAGGCGAAGCGCTGGTGGAGAACAGCGCGTCTGATAGAGGAGCAGAGTCCGGTTCTAGTTCCAGTGACGTGGGACCAATTCAAGGATCTTTTCTTCGAGCGGTATTTCCCAACTATCATTCTAAATGCGAAGGCAGTAGAGTTCCTGCATTTGGTACAGGGGCAGTTGACTGTATCCCAATACGCGGCTCAGTTTTTCGAATTGTCGCGTTTTGCTCCACATCTAGCACCTGATGAAGAGAAGAAGGCGAGGATGTTTGAAGAAGGGTTTAGGCAGAATTTGTTTGAGCAGGTGATTGGTTTCAGGGCTCAGACATTTAAAGAGGTTGTAGATAGAGCTGCGATTATTGAGAGTGGCATTCAAAGGGGTGTAGCAGCTCAGAGTCAGAGGAAGAGGTCTGCGCCTCAGGGTTTTCAGGCTGGCTCCAGTATGGGTCCATGGAGAGGTGGTCGCGATAAGGGTGACCAGAGGCAAATGGCAGGACCTCATGGGAACCAGGGTGCACAGACTTACCCGGTGTGTCAGATATGCGGGAGACATTATTTAGGAGAGTGTCGAGTAGGCAAGGGAGTGTGTTATCATTGCGGGCGACCCGGTCACATGATGTGTGAGTGCCCAGGTCAGCAAAACCAGGTCCCAACTCCCAGGCCTTATCAGGGAGGACATCAGGCAACTAGGGGAGGATATCAGGTGCCTCAGGGTGGCCAGTAGAGGAATGTGGCTCCAGCGCAGGTGTATGCTCTGACACCAGGAGATGCAGAAGCTACTACTGATGTGGTGACAGGTACATTTACTGTTCTATCATACCCAGTTATTCTTCTTTTTGACTTGGGTGCTACTCATTCTTTCATTTCTACATCTTATGTTAAATTATATGAGAGTAAGACCCAGTCATTAGATATAGCACTGTCAGTAACTACACCATCAAGGTCAGTGATCAAATGTCAGAGGGTACTTAGAGGCTATCCAATAAAGATTCTAGGAAAAGTATTACCAGCAAATCTTATTGTGTTTGATATGTGTGGGTTCGATATAATACTTGGTATGGACTGGTTAGCTGCCAATCATACCAGCATTGATTGTTTCCAGAAAGAAGTAATTTTTAGACCTCCTGGAGAGCAGGAATTCAGATTTGTTGGTTCACGGGTACGTGCTCCAACACAGTTGGTGTCCGCCGTGCAGGCGAACATATTACTCCTAGATGGAGGTCAGGGGTTTATAGCATTTGTGAAAGAAGCATCTGAAAATAAATTGAAGATTGACAGCACCCTAGTGGTACGGGAATTTCTAGATGTTTTTCCAGAGGAGCTACCAGGGTTGCCTCCTGTGTGCGAGGTAGATTTTCCTATAGATTTACCTCCAGGGACTACGCCGATCTCTAAGGTCCCGTATCATATGGCTCCAGCAAAATTGGGAGAGTTAAAGGAGCAGTTGCAGGATTTATTGAACAAGGGATTTATACGACCCAGTGTATCGCCATGGGGAGCTCCAGTGTTGTTCGTAAAGAAGAAAGACGGGTCCCTGAGGATGTGCATTGATTATAGAGAAATAAAAAAGTTACTATCAAGAATAAATATCCTCTACCCCGTATAGACGATTTGTTTAATCAGCTCCAGGGTACACGGGTGTATTCCAAGATCGACCTCAGATCCGGGTATCATCAGGTGAGAGTAAAAGTGGAGGACGTCGCGAAGACTGCCTTCAGGACCAGGTACGGGCACTATGAATTTCTCATTATACCTTTTGGTTTGACGATTGCCCCAGCCGTGTTTATGGACTTGATGAACAGAGTTTTCCACCAGTATCTAGATCAGTTTGTGGAAGTTTTCATCGATGATATACTGGTATAATCGAGGAGTTTTGAGGAGCACGAGGTACATTTGAGACAGGTGTTGCGGACTCTCAGGGAGGAGCAGCTTTATCCTAAGTTTAGCAAGTGTGAGTTCTGGCTCGAGAAGGTGGCATTTTTAGGCCACGTGATCTCAAGGGATGGCATTTCAGTGGATCCCAGTAAGATTGATGCAGTAGTAGATTGGGCTAGGTCGAGAAATGTGCAAGAAGTCAGGAGTTTCTTAGGACTGGCAGGTTATTACTGTCGTTTTGTGGACTGGTTTTCAGCCTTGTCAGGTCCTCTCACATGGTTGACTCAGAAAAATGCCAAATTTGTATGGGATGAGGAATGTGAGCAGAGCTTCCAAGAATTAAAGCAGCGGCTCGTCACTACACAAGTTCTTACGATTCCATCGAGTGGTGATGGTTATGTTATTTACAGTGACGCATCCTTGAAAGGGCTCGGTTGTGTGCTGATGTAGCATGGTAGGGTGGTAGCATATGCATCTCGACAGCTGAAAGAATATGAAAAGAACTACCCTACTCACGATTTAGAATTGGCTGCGGTGGTACATGCACTAAAGATCTGGAGGCATTACCTTTATGGTGAGAGGTGTGAGATATCTTTACACAAAAGAATTGAATATGCGGCAGAGGAGGTGGTTGGAACTCATTAAGGATTACGACTGCACCATCAGTTACCACCCAAGTAAAGCAAATTTGGTAGCCGATGCGTTGAGCCATAAGACAGGAGATACAGCACAGTTAGCAGTAGTAGTTCAGCGTCCGATTCAGATGGACTTAGAAAGACTCGGTGTGGAGTTAGTGGAGGATGATCCTCAAACACTTATTTCCAGTTTAGTTGTACAGCCCACATTGTATGAGAAGATTAAAGTTGCTCAGAGAGATGATCCAGAGTTGGTGGAGGTGATAGCTAGAGTGTAGGATGGTCAGGGGGAAAAGTTCAATATTTTTGATGATGGGGCTTTGAGATTTCGCACCAGATTGAGTGTGCCTACAAATGATAGCATCAGGAGGACGATTTTAGAGAAGGCACACAAGTCTCTATACACTGTTCATCCTGGCAGTATGAAAATGTATAGGGATTTACGAGATTCATTGTGGTGGAGTGGTATGAAAAGGGAGATAGCAGAGTTTGTGCAGCAGTGTTTGACGTGCCAGCAGGTTAAGGCTGAGCCCCAGAGGCCGGCTGGTTAGTTGCAGCCACTTTTTATTCTCGAGTGGAAGTGGGATCATGTATCCATGGATTTTGTTACTAGGCTGCCGCCTGCGTTGCGTGATCAGAATGTCATATGGGTGATAGTTGATAGATTGACGAAGACAGCGCATTTTCTGCCTATAAAGGTCAGCTATCCTATGAACGGGTTAGTAGAGATTTACATACAGGAAATTATTCGATCCCATGGAATGCCGGTATCCATAGTCTCAGACCGTGATCCACGTTTTACATTACGGTTCTGGAGGAGTTTGTAGGAGGCACTAGGGACTCAACTAGCATTCAGCACAATTTTTCACCCTTAGACCAATGGTCAGACTAAGAGAACTATCCAGGTATTAGAAGATATGCTTCGTGCTTGTGTGCTAGACTTTTGAGGTAGCTGGATTCAGTTTTTTTCGCTAGTTGAATTTGCTTATAATAACAGTTATCAGACTAGCATTGGCATGACACCGTACGAGGCATTTTATGGTAGGAGATTCCGATATCCTCTTTTCTGGGATGAAGTAGGCGAAAGGCGAGTTTTGGGTCTAGAGATAATTCAGCAAGCATGTGATAAAGTCCGACTTATTCGAGATAGGATCAGCGCAGCACAGAGTCGGCATAAAAGTTATGCAGATACTCGCCACCAGGAACTGGAATTTGGAGTAGGTGATCATGTTTTTTTGAAGATAAATCCACTGAAGGGGATCTTGAGAATTAGGGAAAAGGGTAAGTTGAGTCCTAGGTTTATTAGTCCTTTTGAGATACTTGAGAAGATTGGGTCAGTAGCCTATCGGCTAGCTTTACAGCCATCTTTATTTCAAGTTCATAGCGTATTTCATGTTTCTATGTTGAGAAAATACATCCCAGATCCTTCCCATATCATCAGTCACGCATAACTAGAAGTCAGTGAGGCTTTAGCATATGAAGAAGTTCCAGTACAGATCCTAGATAGGAAGGAACAAAAATTACGCAGCAAAAGGATACCACTAGTGAAAGTTTCATGGAGAAATCACACTAGAGAAGAAGCTTCGTGGGAGCTTGAAAGTGAGATTAGATAGAAATACCCGCAGTTGTTTTAAGAGGTATAGAGGTAATCAGGTAAAGTGTAGTATCTAGATAGTGTTTCTCTTGCAGGTACATGTATTAATTTTAGTTAGTAGATAGTTTAGTTTATATATATGTAATCTCCCAGGACGTAATTGTAACCACGGTATTCCTACGCCATAAGTGAGGGTAGGTAATAAAATAAGTAGACCCTTTTCTTTACAGAATGATGGAAGTATAGATAGAGATTCAGATAGAAAATTTCGAGGAAGAAATTTTATAAGGAGGGGAGAATGTAGTGACTCGAAGAATAATAGCATTTTAAAAATAATAAGAGGGAAAGAAAATAGAAACAGAAACAGAAGGAGGTCGTAGACTGTGTTCGTCGACGACATTGCAGTTTGGAGAGTAAAATAAATTCAAGAAATTACAAGGACTCGTCGACGAATACAGGGCTTTGTCGACGAGTGGTTAAGAAATTTTATCGACGAATACAGGGCTTCATCGACGAGAAAACACCGAGAGAGGTTCCCGGCTGCTCTGAATTTCATCAACAAATATAAGGCTTCGTCGACGAATTTTATAAAAGACTCGTCGATGAGATGACATGTCTCATCAACGAACTGGTAGTATAAAAGGAGGGAAACCGGGATATTTGTCATTTCTCACGCCGCTCTCTCTCTCTCTCTCTCTCTCTCTCTCTCTCTCTCTATCTCTACGTCTCCCTCTCCCTTCTCTCTTAAATTCCAGCCCCACCAGTCACCGGATCGACGATTCGAAGCTATCACGACACTCCTAGCGGAGTTCTCTGCACATCTATTGGAGCGGATCATTGGGAAAACAGAGTTGGATTTCATCCCAAATTTAGGGTAAGACCTTTTAGCTAGTTTTTGGCTTTCTGACAGTTATAGGAAATGATATAGATGAAAAAATACTGATATTTTATTCTGGCATATGTTGGTTTCAGGGTGTTTTGTAGGAGGCCCTGCGGGTGTTAGACTTGTATTCCCTAGGGCTTTCCAGTAGTCAGGTAAAGGAAATATGCTATGTTAGGCATCTTTTAAAATATGATACAATTTATTTAATTACGAAAATTATGTATTTAGTATGGTGTGGCTTGTGAATATGTATATGGTACGGGGATATGTTTTACGAATTTAGTTTCATGATTTTATGAATTTCAGTATTCTGATTATGTGAATTTCAGTACCATGATTTTATGGATTTTAGTATCATGATTATACGAATCTCAGTACCATGATTACACGAATTTTAGTATTATGATCATGCAACTTCCGTATTATGATTATTCAGTTCTCAGTATTATGTATGAATTACAGTTACAGTTTATGCAACATTGTAGCACCTCGAACCCTTAAACCCGGGTCCGGCGTGTTATACCTGATAATATCTTGATAAATCATAATCCATATTATACGCAGCGGAAAACATAAATCATAATCTCCATATAACATAATAATAGAGTTTACTAATTCTAACTACCAACCATAATAGATTAATCATCCACCAGTATTCAAATATATACATGTCTCCAAAACATTATCCACAAATACCAGTATGTTTCACAACTAGCCTTTCATAACTTAGTTAAAACATAAAGATATAAAACATAAAATATACATATCAGAATTAACATAAAAATATACCCTTTTTCTTATATCTTCCAAAAATATTATAAAATCTCGAGCTCTCAAAGCTCGATCCTGAGAAATCCTGAAAAAAAAAATGAATTCATATTCAGGTGAGACATATCTCAGTAAGGGAAGAAACAATATATTAAACTCAGCGTGTGGCCATCATTAGATTATACATATCATTTTATAATATTTGAAAATCACTAACATAATTTCCTGAAACCATTTTCTGATCCTAAATAAACACATGTAAATGTTTAACCCACGAGATTACTTGAGGATAGGGGTGATTACCCACCCATACAAGTAGCACCTCTCTGCTATGATATTTAGGCAACCCAAAGGTCACGGATAAAGCATACCAGGGCACTCACCTTACTCAGTAAGCTCTCAAGTGATAAATTGATCTCGTACTCACACCGTTCAACGATAGCTTACCGGCAAAGGCCCTAAGAATAGGGAAATCTACCCACCCATACAAGTAGGTTTTGTAAGAACCTAGAAAATATATAAAGGACTTCTATAGATTTCATCGACGAAGCCAAATTTCGTCGACGAAGTCAGAAGACTTTTCATTAACGAAATTCAGAGGGTTCGTCGACGAAGAGAAGCCAAGAGGTCTAGAGAAATTGAAATATCAGGCTTCGTCGACGAGGCTGCTGACATCCGCGATGAAATACCCGACTTTTCATCGACGAAGGTACATTTCGTCGACGAAAACCGGGTGGGTCAAAGGCTTAAAATGGGAAAAATGGTTTCTTATTCATTAAGCTATCCTACTCTCTCTCTCTCTCTCTACTCTTACTCTCTCTCTCTCTAGATTTCCTCGCCGGTCGTTGGTGGTATCAAAAATTTGAGGTTACCACGAGGATCATGGAGTGATTCTCTACAACTTCTGTGGATCGGAATCTCAATTCGAGCATTTTTGGGTTTTGGCAAAAAATCGAGATAAGGCTCGATTTTCATTTCTGACCTAGTAGTCTTGTAGAGAATGGTCTTGTGAGTATTTTCTGTACTATGATTTGTAAGTTTTAGAACTCGGTTCGCTGTTTAAGAGCCTTGGAATTCGGGTTTTGCTTACGGGGTTAAGGTAAGGGGAAACTGTGTTATGTTAGTTATTTTTGAAATCGGACTCAGTGGAACTGTGGTCCACGGTCCTATGTGTGTTTTGATTACTCGTTTGGGGGGATCTAATGCGAAAAATATGGGTTTTTCATTATTACAGTTTTGGGAAAAAGGGGGCGACGGGCTGCATCCTTAGTTTTGATGAAAACCTATGTATATATGTGATTTATACTGCGTGAATGGGATGGTCGTGCCTTAACTTTGTATAAACTATATTTGTTTGGAAAATCATGATTTAGATTACCAAATGGGTGTAGTTTGATTGGTTATGTAAGCATGCATGTGTGTGTGATATGTTGAAATGCTAGTAGGAACACGGTTTCGAAATTATTCCAGGAACTGAGAGTGTCTGGCTCTATATCCGAGGGCGTATGAAATCACTGACCATAGATTGGCAAGAGTGTCCGGCACTATATCCGAGGGCATGAGCCTTTCCGGCAGATCAGGCCGCAGGGTGTGGATCCACCATTTGAGCGCCGGTACGATGCCATGGGAGTCGAGGACTAGCCATGTGCCGGTTAGCGCCGTGTTTCGCGGGTTGGCTGTTGGCCAACGCCGAAATGCAGATCTGGCTTCGTGCCGAAGAGTGTGACGACACTAGGCTGATCCTGTGTGTGTATATGATGGAACGGAGCGGATGTGATCGCTTTTTCTTGTAACCGGTGTATTGAGAGAGCTGAGCTGATGGTATCGCTAGTTCTTGTTACCGGGTTACTAATCATATGTTGTGTGTGCTTGTAGGCACTATGTGAATTAGTACTAGATTGCATTTAACTACGTGTATGTTTTGTCATGATAACACTCAAATGCCACACACTGATATAACCTGTGTTCTTCCTTACTGAGAGGTGTCTCACCCCTACTGTATGTACAATTTTACAAGTCCTTCGAGTAACCGGA
Organism: Malania oleifera; assembly: GCF_029873635.1. Classification (NCBI taxonomy): domain Eukaryota; kingdom Viridiplantae; phylum Streptophyta; class Magnoliopsida; order Santalales; family Ximeniaceae; genus Malania; species Malania oleifera. The sequence continues at coordinate 84,532,686 of NC_080425.1, forward strand.
ACTAGTGTGCTGGTGTAGGGAGCGTAGAGGCCGGTGTACTGTGTTAGCACTTGGGTAAGTGCTAGGACTGTAGATATGTTGGGTTGCCATTTTGGGTTTTTTTTGGGCACCCGGTTGTACGTTTTGTTTGAGCTATGTATAGCTTTTGTATAGACTCTGGTATGGTACTGCATCTATGATATATTGATGATTTTTTTGCTGCGTATATGTTTGTGTTTGGATGCTGTTTAGGGTGCCTGGGAACCCCACGGGGTCGAACCCTCATCCATTGTACTGTATCGTTTTGCACCGTGTATGATATAGGGACAGGATAGGTTACATTCTCACCTCCGGGTCCCACTTCAGGATTCGAGGCGTGACAGCTTGGTATCAGAGCCAACCAGGTTACTAGATCTTGTAGACTTGGTTAGGCTTAGTTATGAGTACATACCAGAGTATAGGATGTGGATATGGGTAGTGTTGGTTGAGGGTTGTTCGGTCGCTAGATCGGGAATTGTCGACGGTATTCCGTGTTTTTCCTGGGATGACGATTCTAGTAAAAGCAAGGCAGATCATTGATGACTTTCGTGTCGATGTGATAGGACAGACCTAGACCTGAGAAGTGGCTCCAAGGAGACTGCGAGTGATGAGTCTCCTTCTATGCCTCGAGGTTTGACGAGGCAGGTATTGCGGGAGATCGGGCAAAGTGTGAGGAGATGCGAGTGCTCTCCTACTGCTGCGGGGTGCACCATTGAGAGGTTCACATGCATGCATCCTCCGACATTCTCGGGAGGACCTGAACCAATGATAGCAGAGGATTGGGTGGATAAGACTGAGAGGATCATGGAGGTCCTACACTGCATGGATAGGCAGCGAGTTCTTTATGCCACCTTCCAACTATCTGGGGAGGCGAGTCGATGGTGGACTGCAGTGAATCTGTTGGAGAAGTAGAGGGGTGGTTCTGAGGAAATGACATGAAGCCGATTCAAGGAGGTGTTCTTTGATAGATACTTCTCGGCTTCCATATGTGATGCGAAGGCAAATGAGTTTTCTACTCTGACGCAGAGGAGTTTGATGGTGCAAGGATATGCGGCATGGTACATAGAGTTGTCCCCTTTTGCACCATGTATGATCTCGAACGAGTATGAGAAGCCTCGAAGGTTCGAGAAGGGTTTGAGGAAGGATATCCACAGACTAGTGGGTATGCTTCAGATCCGCGAGTTCTCAGTATTGGTGGATAAGGCCACCGTGATTGAGACTGGTATTCGAGAGGATGAGGTGGACCAGACGTCGAGGAAGATGACAGTACCTTCTGGTTCTCAGACAGGACCTCGTTAGGGATCGTGGAAGAAGAGGAGCAAGGGCTCGGGTTACCGCCAGAATATAGAGCACCAGGATTCTCAGGGGAGCCAAACTCATGGGCGTTGTGACATATGCCACAAATGGCACGAGGGTGAGTGCCAGACATTTGGGGGTAACTAATATAACTATGGCTAGCCGGGCCACAAGTCTCGTGATTGTCAGGGGCCGAGGCGAGAAGTACCAGCTTTCAGTGGGAACCGAGGGAGTAATTAGATACCTCGGGGAACCACTTAGACGAATACAGCTCCGGCCAGAGTATACTCTCTTACTCTAGCAGACACTGAGCATGCAGGTAACGTGGTGATAGGTACCTTATTATTGCTTTTGAATAAAGCTTCTGTATTATTTGATTCGGGTGCAACCCATTCCTTTGTGTCTGTAAATTTTGTGGGACGGTGTGGGGTAGAGACCCAAGACATGAATGAGGTATTATCTATTACTACACCATCTGGAAGTGTATCTTTCTGTAGGAGGATGTGGGTAGACTACCCAGTGGAAATTCAGGAGAACCTACTACCAGCAGATCTTGTGGATTATTACATGTCGGGGTTTGATATTATTCTGGGGATGGATTAGTTGTTCTCTAGTTATGCTGTGATCGACTGTCGTAGGAAGGTAGTAGTTTTCAGACCTCCTGGGGAGCAGGAGTATGAGTTCGTAGGATCATGTGTGCGTTCAGCGCCACAGATTCTGTTGGCATTACAAGTGAGGAGGCTACTTTTGGACGGATGTCAGGGGTACTTAGCTTGTGTGGAGGAACAGCCACGGGATGAGTTGAGACTCGAGGATATTCGGGTAGTTAGCGAATTCCCGGATGTGTTTCCAGATGATTTACTAGGTTTACCTCCAGACCGTGAGGTGGAGTTTGCTATAGAGTTATTGCCTGGTAAGGCACCGATCTCTAAAGCTCCGTATCGAATGACTCCAGTAGAACTTAGGGAGTTGAAGGAACAGTTGCAGGAATTACTGGACAGGGGTTTCATTCGACCTAGTGTTTCGCCCTAGGGAGCTCCAGTACTGTTTGTGAAGTAGAAGGACGGGTTGATGCGGATGTGCATTGATTACCATGAGATTAACATGGTAATTATGAAGAACCGTTATCCTTTACCTCGTATAGATGATCTCTTTGACCAGTTGCAGGGCACGCGAGTCTTTTCGAAGATCGACTTGCGGTCAGGGTATCATCAGGTGAAGGTTAGAGCGGAGGATGTAGCGAAGACTGCTTTTCGAACCAGATATGGCCACTACGAGTTTCTGGTTATGCCTTTTGGGTCGATGAATGCTCCGGCGGTGTTCATGGATCTGATGAACAGGGTTTTCCATAAGTACCTAGATCGATTCGTGGTGGTATTCATTGATGACATTCTGGTATACTCAAGGAATACGGAAGAGCATGTGGAACATCTAAGGTTAGTGTTACAGATTCTGCAGGAGAAGAAGTTGTATGCTAAGTTGAAGAAGTGTGAATTCTGGTTGAGTCAGATTGCATTCTTAGGCCATGTAGTTACTGGGGATGGTATATCAGTCGATCCTAGCAAGATTGAAGCTGTGGCCGACTAGGTAAGGCCGAAGAATGTGCAGGAGGTTCGGAGTTTTCTAGGACTGGTGGGTTACTATCGTCGGTTCGTAAAGGGTTTCTCTAAACTGTCTAGACCTCTGACACGATTGACTAGGAAAGGAGTACAGTTTGACTGGACTAGTGATTGCGAGCAGTGCTTTCAGGAGTTGAAGCACCGGCTGGTTATTGCTCCAATATTGACCATTCCTTCAGGGGATGGTGGATTTGTGATTTATAGAAACACGTATCTGAAAGGCTTGGGATGTGTGCTTATGCAGCAGGGTAAGGTTGTGGCGTATGCTTCTCAGCAACTGAAAGAGTATGAGAAGAATTACCCTACGCATGATCTGGAGTTGGCTGCTGTTGTATATGTACTGAAGATCTGGCGACACTATTTGTACGAGGTGCAATGTGAGATCTTCACTGACCATAAGAGCCTCAGGTATTTCTTCACACAGAAGGAGTTGAATATGAGTCAGAGACGGTGGCTAGAGTTGATTAAAGACTACGATTGCATGATCAGTAATCACCCGGGAAAGGCTAATGTGGTGGCTGATGCGTTGAGTCGGAAGTCAAGGCCCACGGCTATATCTGCGGTTGTAACTCGGTGTCACATCAGACGGAATTTGGAGAGCTCAGGTGTAGAGTTGGTAGTTGGTAATCATCAGGCTTATTTTTCTAGTTTGGTGGTCCAACCTACCCTATTTAAGCGTATAAAAGCCGTGCAGGCTAATGATGTGGAGTTGGCAGAAGTTATGGAAAAGGTACAGCAGGGATTGGCGACAGAGTTTAACATCTCTGAGGGAGGTGTGTTGAGGTTTGGGACTAGATTGTGTGTTCTGAATGATGATGAGACTAGAAGAACGATTCTGGAGGAGGCGCATCATTTTATGTATACGGTATAGCCTGGTAGTACAAAGATGTATCGGGATTTGCGCAAGACCTTCTAGTGGTCTGGTATGAAAAGGCAGATTGCTCAATTCGTGGAGCAGTATCTGACGTGTCAGCAAGTGAAGGCTGAACATTAGAGGCCGGCAGGGCCGTTGCAGCCTTTGCCTATTCCGATGTGGAAATAGGAGCATAATTCCATGGACTTTGTGACCGGTTTGCCACCAGCGCTTCATGGGCAGAATGCTATATGGGTGATTGTGGATAGATTGATGAAATCTGCTCATTTCATACCGATGAAGGTTAGCTATCCTTTGAGTAAGCTAGCTGATATACACATGCCGGAGATTGTGAGAATGCACGGGGTACTGGTGTCCATTGTTTCAGATCGAGATCCGAGGTTTACTTCTCGATTCTGGACGAGCTTGCAGGAGGCACTGGGGACGAAGCTTACTTTCAGTACGACGTTCCACTCCCAAACTGATGGACAGTCAGAGAGGATGATACATATATTGGAAGACATGTTGCGAGCATGTGTGTTAGACTTCGGTGGTAGTTGGATACAGTTTATGCCACTTGTGGAGTTCCCTTATAACAACAGCTTCCAGTCTAGTATCAGGATGGCACCGTTCGAGGCTTTGTATGGTCGGAGGTGTCGATCTCCTTTGTGTTGGGATGAGGTTGGTGAACGTCAGGTGTTAGGACCTGAACTTGTGCAGGAGGCATCTGAGAAGGTGAGTTTGATCCAGGAGAGGATTAGATCAGCTCAGAGTCAGCAGAAGAGTTATGCAGATGTTCGCCACCGTGAGTTAGAGTTTGAAGTGGGAGGTAAGGTATTTTTGCGAATCGCTCCGATGAAAGAAGTGATGAGATTCAACAAGAAGGGCAAGCTGAGCACGAGGTATATCGAACCATTTGAGGTACTTGATCGAGTGGCTCCGGTAGCCTACAGAGTTGCATTACCTCCAGCACTTTCGAAGATCCATGATGTATTGCACGTATCCATGTTGAGGAGATACGTGTTGGACCTTCACATGTTATCAACTACGATGAGTTGGATATAGAGGATACTTTAGCGTATGAGGAGATACCTGTTCAGGTTCTGGATTGTAAAGTTCAGAAGCTTCGTACCAGAGAGATACCGTTAGTGAAGGTATTGTGGCGGAACAACGAGGTTGAGGAAGCTTCTTGGGAACTGGAAACGAAAATACGCCAGAAGTATCCACAGTTATTTTGAGCACTTGTACATGATTCTCTGTGGGTTGGGATAGGTGGTTAGTCGTCAGGAGTGTGTGTGTATTGTGAACTCCTGAGATTGTTGTACATGTAACCATGGTATTCCTCCGCCATAAGTGAGGGTATGTACGTGTATGGTATGACGGGGTTATGCATAAATGACCGCCGTATTCTCTAGAGTATATATGTATCGTGTTGGGGCTACACTGTAGTGGTCGCCAATTTTCTCTAGAGTTCGGTCTGCGTATTCGAGTGTATGTATGAATCTGATAGTGAGAGATGGCAAATTTCGAGGACAAAATTTTGTAAGGAGGGGAGATTGTAAGATCCCAGAAAATATATAAAGGACTTCTGCAGATTTCTTCGACGAAGCCAAATTTCGTTAGTGAACTCAAAAGACTTTTCATCGATGAAATTTAGAGGGTTCGTTGACGAAGAGAAGCCGAGAGGTCTGGAGAAATTGAAATATCAGGCTTCGTCGACGAGGCTGCTGACATCCGTGATGAAATACCCAACTTTTCGTTGACGAAGGTAAATTTCGTCGACGAAAACCGGGCGAGTCAAAGGCTTAAAAAGGGAAAAATGGTTTCTTATTCATTAAGCTATCCTACTCTCTCTCTCTACTCTCTCTCTCTCTCTAAGAAAATCTCTCTCTCTCTCTAGATTTCCTCGCCAGTCGTTGGTGGTATCAGAAATCTGAGGTTACCACGAGGATTGTGGAAGGATTCTCTACAACTTCTGCGGATCAGAATCTCGATTCGAGCGTTTTTGGGTTTCGACGAAAAATCGGCGTAAGGCTCGGTTTTCATTTCTGACCTGGTAGTCTTATAGAGGATGGTCTTGTGAGTATTTTCTGTACTACGATTTGTTGGTTTTGAAACTCGGTTCGCTGTTTAAGAGCCTTGGAATTCAGGTTTTGCTTATAGGGTTGAGGTAAGGGGAAACTGTGTTATGTTAGTTATTTTTGAAATCAGACTCGGTGGAACTGTGGTCCACAGTCCTGTGTGTTTTGATTACTCGTTTAGGGGGATCTAATGAGGAAAATATGGGTTTTTCATTATTACAGTTTTGGGAAAAAGGGGGCGACGGGCTACATCCTTAGTTTTGATGAAAACCTATGAATATATGTGATTTATACTGCGTGAATGGGATGGTCGTGCCTTGACTTTGTATAAACTGTATTTGTTTGGAAAATCATGATTTAGATTACCAAATGGGTGTGGTTTGATTGGTTATATAAGCATGCATGTGTATGTGATATGTTGAAATGCTAGTAGGAACACGGTTCCGAAATTATTTCAGGTACTGAGAGTGTCCGGCTCTATATCCGAGGGCGTATGAAATCGCTGGCCATAGATTGGCAAGAGTGTCCAGCTCTATATCTGAGGGCGTGAGCCTTCCTGGCAGATCAGGCCATAGGGTGTGGATCCACCATTTGAGCGCCAGTACGATGCCATGGGAGTCGAGGACTAGCCATGTGCCGATTAGCGCTGTGCTTCGCGGGCTGGCTATGGGCCAATGCCGGAATGCAAATCCGGCTTCGTGCCGAAGAGTGTGACGACACTAGGCTGATCATGTGTGTGTATATAATGGAACGGAGCGGATGTGATCGCTTGTTCTTGTGACCGGTGTATTGAGAGAGCTGAGCTGATGGTATCACTAGTTCTGGTTACCGAGTTACTAATCATATGTTGTGTGTGCTTGTAGGCACTGTGTGAATTAGTACTGGATTACATTTAACTGCGTGTCTGTTTTGTCATGATAACACTCAAATGCCACACACTGATATAACATGTGTTCTTCCTTACTGAAAGGTGTCTCACCCCTACTGTACGTACATTTTTACAGGTCCTTCGAATAACCAGAACTAGCGTCCTGGTGTGGGGAGCATAGAGGCCGGTGTACTGTGTTAGCACTTGGGTAAGTGCTAGGACTGTAGATATGTTGGATTGCCATTTTTGGTTGTTTTTGGGCACCTAGTTGTACGTTTTGTTAGAGCTATGTACTGCTCTTGTATAGACTCTGGTATGGTACTACATCTATGATATATTGATGATTTTTTCGTTGCGTATATGTTTGTGTTTGGATGCTGTTTAGGGTGCCTGGGAACCCCACGGGGTCGGACCCTCATCCATTGTACTGTATCGTTTTGCACCGTGTATGATACAGGGATAGGACAGGTTACATTCTCACCTCTGGGTCCCACTTCGGGGTTCGGGGCGTGACAGGTTCCCTCTGCCCTAGTACGTTATGCGGCTACTACCACATCTGTAGCTACTAGTACACTCGCCTTACTCAGCAAGCCCTCAGGCGAAAGGTACGCCTCGCCCAATCGTAACGTGTTCTACATACATACATACTTCTAATATTATAATACATCATTCTTTCTATCATTATTCAATCATACACATTCATTCCTGTTCATAACTTCACTTTGCATTCGTTTCACTTTAAGTGGCTCTTTCCCATTTACATCATTTACCTTTGTCATTTCATTTCATTGCATAACATTTCATTTCATTACTTCGTACTACAGCTGGTCTTTAGCCATCATTAGTTAGTTTACGTAGAAACGTGCTAAATCTGCTAACACAGCTCCTTTTAGGTGTCATCAGTTAGTCTACACAGAAGTGTGCTAGATCTGCTAACATGGTTGTCTTTCAGCTGTCTTACATTTACATGGTTGCATTTAACATACACAGGCAACATTGTCCATATCATATTTTATTTTCATTGCTTTACTTACTTAGCCTGCATCTCGTACATTTAACATATATTTGCACAGAATCTCATGCCACACAATTTAGCAATAAAATTCATACACTACCTGTAAAATAAGTTAGCCAACATTTAATATTTATATACTGAAAATACCTTTCATTTCTTACTTAATTATCCTGAAAATTTCCCACTTTCACCAGTTCATTTTCGCATATACATATCTAATAACAGTCCTAAACTCGAAAAAAATATAATTTAAACAGTTGGCATTTGACCCATACTGAAACATATATACGTACATATAACACAATTTATTTTTCCATTAAATTCATAAAAATTATGATTTAATATATATTTTTTCCCTTATCTGCTTTCTTGAACTACGCCAACAGGGACTCCGAAAAGTACCTGCGGCGCTCACCCGAACCCTGAATCAAAAATTCCTAACTCCAATAAATTATTCCTGAATAAAATATTATTTAAATATCTCCTAGGGTCATAATTCCTGAATAAATAAATATACCCTTAAATTTAGTCAAATTGCCAAATTTTTCAAATCTCACTCTCGCTTTGGAGTAGGGCCTAGAAAACCCCAATTGAAAAATTACCTACGCCAAAATGACGACAACGACGATTAGGACCCAGTGGTGGTGCCTGATTGTCGATTTAACAACAGATTTAACCAAAAATTGAGAAATTGAAGAAAAATTACCTTTCCTCGGGAGCAGTGCCTAAGTCATTCCCACGACAAATCTACTTCAGTAGAAATGTCGGTGGCGGAGCTAGGAATCCAACGGCACTTTCCGTTTTCCGATCAGTTCTTGTTAAGCTGACGAAATTGAGGAGAGAGAGGAGGAGACAGAATGAGATAACAGAGAGAGAGAAGAAGATTGAAACAGGCGCAGAGAGAGTCTGAGAAGATCCAGAGAGGTAAGATTGAATTGGATTTCAAATTGAAATCCAATTCATGTAATTCTATCTTTACATTATTTTATATTATATTATATATATATATACCTTATCCTTATATATACCCATCACATAATTTATTTAATCAATTTAATTAAATAACGTTTAATTAAATTTTTTAATTTTTTTATTTTTTTTTATTTTTTTTCATACTATTTCTTTTTACTTGTTTATTTAATACACTAATTTAATAATGTTTAACCAATCAATTAATTAATAATTTTAATTAATTTAATTTTTTTTTTCGAGTTATTACATTCTTCCCTCCTTTAAGAAATTTTATCCTCGAAATTCGTTACCTAATCTTTCATCTCCATAATTCTATGATTTACTATGTCTCATACCATTCAATAAATATGTCTCTCAAATAAATTGTTGCATCATCAATAATTAAATAAAATCATCATCTTCAACATAAATTCATACCTGCCCTCTTGGCTTTATCTACCTAATCCAGGACCATCGTATAACGACGTGCTCGTTCACCTCTACCTAGTGGTATCTACTGATTTCCCTCGATACCATATCCTCTAAAATCAACTAACCTCACCATCGAGTTCAAATCCCAAGTTTGAATTTCTCTGCTCGGAAACATCATCGTCGATGGATTTACCATGATTTTTTGAAGTTAGCAACTTCTTCAGAAAAACACATAAGACCATCAAGGGATTTCTGCCCCCAAACTTAGGAAACACGACTCGAAATTCCTAACGGTATCTTAATCTACGCATTCCTATCCTTATCGCAACTTAATCCTATACTCTGGTATAAATCATTCCTAACCTAAAACTCTAATATTTCCTTATCCAGACGATGTGAATCTAATCACACTTCCAGCTGGACATTTGCTCTGATACCACAATGTAATGCCCCGAACCCTTAAACCCGGGTCCGACGCGTTATACCTAATAATATCTTGATAAATCATAATCCATAATATACGCAGCGAAAAACATAAATCATAATCTCCATATAACATAATACCAGAGTTTACTAATTCTAACTACCAACCATAATAAATTAATCATCAACCAGTATTCAAATATATACATGTCTCCAAAACATTATCCACTAATACCAGTATGTTTCACAACTAGCCTTTCAAAACTGAGTTAAAACATAAAGATATAAAACATAAAATATACATATCAGAATTAACATAAAAATTTACCCTTTTTCTTATATCTTTCAAAAATGTTATAAAATCTCAAGCTCTCAAAGCTCGATCCTGAGAAATCCTGAAAAAAAAATGAATTCATATTCGGGTCAGACACATCTCAGTAAGAGAAGAAACAATATATTAAACTCAGCGTGTGGCCATCATGAGATTATACATGTCATTTTATAATATTTGCAAATGATTAACATAATTTCCTGAAACCATTTTCTGATCCTAAACAAACACATGCAAATGTTTAACCCATGAAATTACCTAAGGATAGGGGTGATTACCCGCCCACACAAGTAGCACCCCTCTACTCTGATATTTAGGCAACCCAAAGGTCACGGCTAAAGCATACTAGGGCACTCACCTTACTCAGTAAGCCCTCAAGTGATAAATTGATCTCGTACTCACACCGTTCAACAATAGCTTACCGGCAAAGGCCCTAAGAATAGGAAAATCTACCCGCCCATACAAGTAGGTTCCCTCTGCCCTAGTACGTTATGCGGCTACCGCCACATCTGTAGCTACTAGTGCACTCGCCTTACTCAACAAGCCCTCAGGCGAAAGGTACGCCTCGCCCAATCGTAACATGTTCTACGTACATACATACTTCTAATATCATAATACATCATTCTTTCTATCATTATTCAATCATACACATTCATTCCTGTTCATAACTTAAATTTGAATTCGTTTCACTTTAAGTGGCTCTTTCCCATTTACATCATTTACCTTTGTCATTTCATTTCATTGCCTTTTCATCGTCATTTCATTACATAAAATTTCATTTCATTACTTCGTACTACAGCTGGTCTTAAGCCATCATCAGTTAGTCCACGTAGAAACGTGCTAAATCTGCTAACACAGCTCCTTTTATCTGTCATCAGTTAGTCTACATAGAAGTGTGCTAGATCTGCTAACATGGCTGTCTTTCAGCTGTCTTACATTTACGTGGTTGCATTTAACATACACAGGCAACATTATCCATATCATATTTTATTTTCATTGCTTTACTTACTTAGCCTGCATCTCATACATTTAACATATATTTGCACAGAATCTCATGCCACACAATTTAGTAATAAAATTCATACAATGCCTGTAAAATAAGCCAACCAACATATACTGAAAATACCTTTCATTTCTTACTTAATTATCCCAAAAATATTTCCCACTTTTACCAATTCATTTTCGCATATACATATCTAATAAATAGCCCTAAACTCGAAAATATAATTTAAATAGATGGCATTTTACTCATACTGAAACATATACACGTACATATAACACAATTTATTTTTCCATTAAATTCATAAAAATTCTAATTTAGTATATATATTTTCTCCTTACCTGGTTTCTTAAACTATGCCAATAGGGACTCTGAAAAATACCTGTGGCACTCACCCGGACCCTGAATCAAAAATTCCTAACTCCAATAAATTATTCCTGAATAAAATATTAATTAAATATTTCCTAGGGTCATAATTCCTAAATAAATATATCCTTAAATTTAGTCAAATTGTCAAATTTTCCAAATCTCACTCTCGCTTTGGAGTAGGGTCTAGAAAACCCCAATTGAAAAATGACCTACACCAAAATGACGACAACAACGATTTGGACCCGGTGGTGGTGCCTGATCGTCGATTTAATAGAAAATTTAACCAAAAATTGAGAAATTGGAGAAAAATTATCTTTTTCCCGGAGCAGTACCTAAGTCATTTCCATGACAAATCTACTCCAGTAGACATGTCGGTGGCGGAGTTAGAAATCCAACGGCACTTTCCGTTTTCCGATCGGTACTCGTTAAGCTGACGAAATTAAGGAGAGAGAGGAGGAGACAGAAGGAGATAACAGAGAGAGAAAAGAAGATTGAAACAGGCACAGAGAGAGTCTGAGAAGATCAGAGGTAAGATTGAATTGGATTTCAAATTGAAATCCAATTCATTTAATTCTATCTTTACACTATTTTATATTATATATATATATATATTCATATACTTATTACTTTAATATTATATATATATACCTTATCCTTATATATACCCATCACATAATTTATTTAATTAATTTAATTAAATAATGTTTAATTAATTTAATTTTACTATTATTTTTTGATTTTTATTTTTATTTATTTTTTTCATACTATTTCTTTTTACTTATTTATTTAATACACTAATTTAATAATGTTTAACCAATTAATTAATCAATAATTTTAATTAATTAAATTTTTTTTTTTGGTTATTACATTCTTCCCTCCTTTAAGAAATTTTGTCCTCGAAATTCGTTACTTAATCTTTCATCTCCATAATTCTATGATTTACTATGCCTCATACCATTCAATAAATATGTCTCCCAAATAAATTTTTGTATCATCCATAATTAAATAAAATCATCATCTTCAACATAAATTCATACCTACCCTCTTGGCTTTATCTGCCTAATCCAGGACCATCGTATAACGACTTGCTCATTCACCTCTACCTAGTGGTATCTACTGATTTCCCTCGATACCATATCCTCTAAAATTAACTAACCTCACCATCGAGTTCAAATCCCAAGTTCGAATTTCTCTGCTCGGAAACATCACCATCGATGGATTTACCATGATTTTCTAAAGTTAGCAACTTCTTCAGAAAAACACATAAGACCATCAAGGGATTTCTGCCCCCAAACTTAGGAAACACGACTCAGAATTCCTAACGGTATCTTAATCTACCCATTCCTATCCTTATCGCAACTCAATCCTATACTCTGGTATAAATCATCCCTACTTTTGTACTCAGTTATTCATGTGTATATGAAAACAGATTTCATGATATATAATAGCTCATTTGCCACACACTAGCAATAGCATATTTCTACTTACTGAGCGTTGGCTCATCCCAGTGTTGATATATTTTTCAGGTGATCCAAGTAGGTGAGCAGATCAGGCTCGCAAATAGAGGGCTTCAGTAGTGCCCTGCCAGAGAGTGGGTATGTTTGTTGGAGTGTTTTTGTACATCTCAGTATAGTTGAGGGAATTTTTGGGTAAACAGATATATGTGTATATTTTGGGAAAAACATGGTAGCACTCTGGTATTGATATTGTATGATATGGACATGTTTATTCAGTTTATGTTTTTCGCTGCTTAGGTTTATGATTGAGTTTTTCCCCAGTATGGTATCAGAGCATGTAAAATATTATAGAATGGAAAAAAAAAAAAACCATTTAATTAAGCAGGTCGTTATAGTAGATGAACCTGCACCCTCGTCAACGAATTTCAGACTTCCCAAAAATCCTCTCTCAATATCTTCTCGTCGACGAGATGGGACCTCATCGACGAGATCCTGAAGAACCCTCGTCGACGAATCCCCTACGTTCATCGATGAAGTCTGCTACCTCCTTCTATTACTATTTCCATTTCCATCCCTCTTTATTATTTAAATACCCTTATTCTTCAGGTCGTTACAACTATAATCCAATAAGCCTTTGTAACGTAATCTATAAAATTTTCTCCAAAATCCTTATTGGCAAGTTATCGTTAGTGATGGGTGATTTAATTTCTCTTGAGCAAGGTGCATTTGTAAAAGGGAAGAATATTTTTGAAAATATAACACTTGCTCAAAAGATAACAACATTATTACATAGACGGGTGAGAAGAGGTAATATAATATTAAAACTTGACATGCACAAAGTGTATGATTAAGTGGAGTGGCAGGTGGTAGATCAGATTTTCCATGCTCTTGGTTTTCCAGATTGTTTTTGTAAGTTGATTCAAAATTGTATTTCTATTCCATGATTTTATGTTATAAAGCATGACACTTATAGGGATTTCTTCAAGTCAAAAAGGGGTTTGAGGCAGGGGGATCCATTGTTATGTATATTTTCATCATCATAGAAGAAGTTCTTTCTAGATTAATTTAAAAGAAGATGACTGAGAAGCGGATTTTACCGTTTGCGCATCCGACTGGTGCACCTATTATATCGCATTTAATGTATGTTGATGATGTTGTGATTTTTGCTAATACTGGTAAAAAATCTGTTAGTCAGTTAATGGAGGTGATCAAGGAGTATAAAAGCTGGAATGGCCAAAGGGTGAATAAAGATAAATTAATTATTTTTTTCTCAAAAAAATTGGGTGCTTAGAGGAAGGAAGAAATTCTACAAGAGACTGATTTTATTGAAGGTAAATTTTCTTTACGTATCTTGGAGTGTCGATAGTGGATGTTAAATTGAAGGGCTGTCATTTTGACCCTTTAATTCAAAAAATCAGTAAGAAAATTGAAGGCTGGAAAAGTAGACTGTTGTCTCAAGGAGATCGTCTAGTTTTGTTTAGACATGTGCTTTCGTGCATGTCCCTGCATCTGTTAGCTATTCTAAATGCTCCGAAGCCGGTGATAAAAAAAATATAAGGTATGTTTGCCTCTTTTTTCTGAGAATTTAAGGATGGGAAAGAAAAAAATGAAATGGAGGGTTTGGAAGAAATTGTGTGTTCTTGTGGAGGAGGGGGGCATAGGAGTAAGGGACATTTCGGAAGTGCAAAGATCATTGTTTATGAAGTTTGGTTGGCAGTTATTAACATAAAATTGGGTTAGATTTTTTAAAGCTAAATATGTTAAAGGAGGACATAATGCTCTTTGCAAGCCACATGGATTAGATTCTTCTTTCTGGAGGAAAATTATGCAATGTATGTCTGAGTTGTTAAGTAAATCTAAGTGGAAGGTTAGAGAAGGAGATGTAAAATTGTGGTATGATAAGTTTCTAGATTCAGGACCTTTGTTTTCAGAATTTCTAAATAGTGCACATTCACATATCAGATTAAAAGATTTGATTATTAATAATGTGTGGGGTGTGGAAAATTTGCAAAGGATTCTAGGTTTTAATAAAGCGGAAGAAGTGATGGAAAGAGTTGGGAAACTTAGAAATTCTTCAGACATCCTGCTATAACTCCTGGAAAAGAATGGTTGCTTTAGTACAAAGTTGGCATAAGATGCTATCAAAGTTAGAGCTCCAAAGTTTAATTGAGTAAAGTGGGTTTGGAACAAATGGTTACCGAAAAAAATTGTTATCTATATGTGGAAGGCTGCTTTTGAGTACTTAAGTGTTAATGAAAAGGTGAGAAGGATGGGGGTATCACTTATTTCGGCATGTGATTGTTGTGAGACAGGGCAATCAGAAGATGTGGAGCATGTTTTGAATAAGGAAGATCTTGCTGCTGATGTATAGAGGAAGGTTTCAGTGGAGGTAGGTATATCATTCCTTAGGCACCAAAGCTGGAAAAAAAGAGTCCAAGTGTGGTTTAATATGGCTTCTAGATACTCTCAATTAGGAACATTTATGAGTTTGATTCCTTATTTAGTAGTTTGGAGGTTGTGGAGAAAAAGATGTGTGGCTAGAAAAGAAGAGAAATTGGAGAAGAGTACAAATGTGTGACTGTCTATTAAGAATTGAGTGTTGGTTTTAAGTGAGAACATGATAGTTATGGCTCATTAAATGATGTTGATGTTCAAATTTTGCAGAATCTAGAGATATAGATTGTGAATAAAAAGAATAAAGTTATGCAAGTTGTGAGATGACTAAAACCAAAGCAAGGGAGGTTGAAACTAAATTTGGATGGGAGCAGCTTGAGGAACCTAAGGCCGGGGGGTGGTGGTGGCATTCTTAGAGACTGTATAGGTTCTTTTATTTTTGATTTTTTAAAATATTTTGGTTCTTATTCTAATAATGAAACTGAATTGAGAGTAGGAATAAAAGGAATTAAGATTTGCAAACAATTAGATCATACCAGCATTAACATTGAATGTCATTCGAATATTGTATTAAATTGGATAAGATCCAATAAATGCTCTGTATAGTAATTGTGAGTTTTTTGGAAATAACTTATTGGTGTATTGGAGAGAGTAGATTTTTCTATAAATTATTTTTATAGAGAAGGGAATAAAGTAGCAGATGCGTTGGCTTGATAAGGTGTCATAGGAAAGAATAGTTTGTTTATAAATAGTAATCAACTTCCTAGAGTTATTAAAAATTTATATAGATTGGATAAGATACGTACGACTTATATGAGGTATGTTTAATTGGTTTCCATTTGATATTGGTATAAGTTTGTTTTCTTTTTTTATTTGGTTTGATACATGGGATATTTTTTATTTGATTATTATGTAAGCTCCAAGTGTCCTTTTGTTTTTATAGTATTCTTCTGTCGTAAGTGAAAATTATTAATAAAATTAAGAAAGGAGGTGTCACCCTCTTTTACTAAAAAAAAAAAAAATTTAAAAATTTAAAAATTTAAAAATAATATATAATTTTTGTATTATTTAAAATTAAAAATGAAAGTACTTTTGAAAATTTTACTTCTCTCAAGCATTTCATTTCATTTCATTTAATGCAACCACTTGCATATATGTTTTTTGTTTATTGGACCTGCACTAAGTAGACTATCTGTCCCTAGCTCTCAAGATATGAACCTGAAACCTCTAACATTATTAATGTCTTAAACTTGAACCAATCAAATGTCTCCTAAAATATGTAAAAAGGAGCATATGTGCGCGCATTCCTCCTCCTCTTCTTCTTCTTCTTTCTTCTTCACTCTTCAGTAGTTTCTTGAAAAACACACAGGATGGGTGTCGTCACGTTTAACGAGGAATTCACCACCGCTGTTCCTCCGGCCAAACTCTTCAAGGCCCCTTTTTCTTGATTTCGACACCCTCATCCCCAAGCTCCTCCCCCAGCACATCAAGAACGTCGAGACCATCTGTGGAGACGGAGGTCCTGGCACCCTCAAGCAGATCAACTTCGCCGAAGGCCAGTTCAAATCTCACTAAACCAAATTAATTTCTTAACTTTTTAGATTAATTGGTTTGTGGGGTATTTTTTATTTTATTTTATTTTTTTCAGATATCACCCAACTGATCGATTGTTGGCGAAAGTATAGTTGTTTTTGGTTCAATTTCAGGGAGCTAACACAAGTTTGTGAAGAACAGAATAGATGCATGCTATGGGCGGAACTAGAATGAGGTAGGAGGAAGACCAGAGGGGAGATAGGACGACGCTGGAGGCAAGGGCGGGTGTAACAAAAGCTGAAATGAGCGTGCACGGGGGGCGGAAGTTAGTTAAAATGAGCGTGCAGGGGAAAGACCCAGGCGGCTCTTCGCTGACCGAGGCGGCTCTTCGTACACCGAGGGGACTCTGACTGAGGTGGCTTTTACCATATCGAGGTGGCCTTTCGCTGATCGAGGTGACTCCTCATAGTTGGAGAAGTTGGGGGTTGGAAAACCGTTGCACGTGTGAGGTGAAGCTAAGTGCGCCGGGTGAACCGTGTGCGGGCCGAGTTGTGGACGTTGGGCCGAGGCGATGTCAACCTTATTATATGTCTATATATATGCATATAAACTCATTATTCTCTTTAATTTGAATTCCATGCAATTATTGCTATATTAAAATTTTATTGTAACAAAAATATTTCCTTCTAGTTATTATAAAATAAAATATTTAATTTACTTCTTTAAATTTCGAGTAAAAACTTTTGAAAATGGCATAATTGATTTTTTACAAAATAAGTGAAAATTTCAAATTTCAAGAAGGTTCTATAGATTTTTATCATGTAAGTAAATAAAATTTCTTATGATAAGGGAAGTTACTTTCTCATTAGAAAAACTAATGTTTCATTTAATTGTGGGAAATCATTTAGATTTTTCATTTCTAGTTTGTCAAATAATAAAAAATAGATATAACTTTAGGTTTTTAAGGTTGGTATTAAAAAAAAGATAAAAAATAAATTATTTTTTTCGTTGTACAAAATAATTTTTTATTTTACACTTTTAGTTTTTAAAATAATTATAAAAAATATTTTTTTATTTTTCTAATATTTTAAAAATTATATAAGGTAATGTATGGAAATATGAATTTTCGGATTTGAGTTTAGATTTATGCAAATTTGAAAGAAATATCCTATGTTTGGGAGCATAAATTTTAGAGTCTTGTATTTAATTTGTGTGGATTGAACAAATCGCAGTATAAAATTGTATTATGTATCTTCCAAATCCACACAATTTCAAATCTAATGTTTGAAATTCATCTCTCAAACACAATTTTAAGACAATTTTATACTAAATTTTGTTTAAATGTACACAAATTCAAATCTTATGTCCAAACTCCTTACTCCCAAGTGTAAGATAAAAAATTAAAAATTTATAAGATAATAAATGTAGACACCCTAATTTTTACAAGGTTGTTTTAATTGTGAAACAAACATCCTGATTCAAAATTTTAAGGGATAAGGCTATCCATCCTTAATTGACGGGTGTCTAAAATGGATAGAATTACAATTGATTTACTCAAACACATATCCCTAAGTGTCCCTGATCAGGTTTTTTAAAGACATGATACAGAAATTTAAATGAGATGGGGAATTTCTATTGGTTAAGTAAAGGTTCTTGAACTTTTAATGCATGCTCATGCATAAGTATAAGCCCTAAGTGTTAGAATTGTTCTTTGCCTTGTCAAAATGGACCGATTAATTGAACTTTGTAACTCCTATGTAAGTAAAAGCTTGGACATACATGAAATAAAATTAAGTGAACCCGTGTGCCTAAATCGTGAAGTACAGGATAAGCACAATATGAATACTAGAAATAGTCAAATACAGAAAAATTGTGCATACATGAAATACAGTCACAAAAACATAAAGAAAAATACAAAAAAAATTGAGCAAATACAAGGGAAATAAGGTGTGAATACAGAGAAATACATATAGGAAATACAAAAAATACAGGATATGCAAAGAAATACAATGGAATGTTGACTTTTTGGGTTTGTTTCCTATTTTAATTATGACAAACTATAGTATCTCATCTATGTGTTAATTGTATGAACATGTTTACTTTTCTAAGTATAGATGACAGATGACTTTATATACTTTTAGTTTTTAAAATAATTATAAAAATAATTTTTTTAATTTTTAAATATTTTAAAAATTATATAAGGTAATGTATGGAAATATGGATTTTCGGATTTGAGTTTAGATTTATGCAAATTTGAAAGAAATATCCTCTGTTTGGGAGCATAAATTTTAGGGTCTTGTATTTAAATTTGTGCGGATTGAACAAATCACAGTATAAAATTGTATTATGTATCTTCCAAATCCACACAATTTCAAATCCAATGTCTGAAATTCATCTCTCAAACACAATTTTAATACAATTTCATACTAAATTTTGTCTAATTGTACACAAATTCAAATCTTTTGTCCAAACTCCTTACTCCCAAGTGTAAGATAAGAAATAAAAAATTTATAAAATAATTGTTAGCTTTACCGTGATCCCAATAGGGGGGTGAATTAGTATTTTTAAAATTAATGGCCTAGATCAATATCTTAACAGTAGTATATTCACAACCTTAAAGTCAATATAGTGTAAGTAAAGTAAATCAATTGTAATATGTACCAAAAATTAAATAATGCAATTTAATTAACTATGCATGCACTAGAAAGCAGTAAAGAGAAGTGATACGCAGAAGTGTTATCGAGGTTCAGCAAATTGTCTACGTCCCCGCTTTGGCTAACAAGTACAAGAATTACTACTATAATGCTCACTTAAACAGGTAGAGTGACACCTAAACAATCAGGTCAATTAGCACAGGGCTGACCTCAACCTTTACACAATCCTTACCGGACTGGATTACCGCTTCCTCAGGCCACGTCTCGAAATTCAACAGTATTCTCTTAATCAAATGGTACAGTGATTATGCTTTCATGGAAAACAGATATGTAACTAATACGCACAGTCACATTCACATCAATGATATGGATATAGTGTAAGCTCAGTGATGCAAATAGTTGTGCTATCAACACTCAATATGATATAATCAGTGAGATGCTCAAGAGTGTTCAATACAAGCAATATCTTGGAATTTAAGCAAAGTTCAGTTCAGTAGCAAATCAATATTCCAAAGATATGAATTAGATAATCAAACTAGTTCAAGAAGATTTTCCTCAATGAAATAAGCACAATACTAGTTTGAAAATATTTTGTTTGTTGAAAAATCTTCGCACAACAAAAATCCAAATTATTGGACACTTGCAATAATAATGCAAATATCTTAAGCTCACTTACTTTATCCCAATACAAAATTTATAATATCAAAATCTGTGAGATAAACTTAAGCTAAACTCCCTAAAAATAATATCACACTCAATCAATCAAATGGGAGTTTCTAACAAGGTGTAGCAATCACAAGCACTTAAAATATGCTCTCACAATTTTTAAATATATCAAGGAAGTGAAGATTTGAGAGTATTTGGACAAATAGTGTATTTTGAAAAGAGAGAATTTTGGCTAATGAAAATTGCTAGTTATTTTCTAATCTTTGCAAATGAGCCTATATTTATAGACAGCGGTAAAATTATAATTGTTTGGGACTTTTTGGGAATTATTAAACAAGTTTCAAATAGTTAAAGCACCATTAACCCAATTTAACCCAATTTTACCGCAATTAAATTAATTTTAACTTGCCGAGGTTCGGGTGGCTGAATCGTGGTTCGGTCGCTCGAACAGACACAGTAATAAAAGCTATTAAAATCAATTCGGTAGCCCGAGTTCAAGTTCGGTGGCCTAAATCAAAGTCATAAAGTTTGCTTTGTAACTTTGGATGCCCAATCACATGTTCGGTAGCCCGAACTCATGTGTTCGGTCGCCCATAGCCCATTTTGAACTATATAGCTCATCGTCTGAATTGGTGGTGTAGTGACCCAAAGAATTATGATATTTAAATAATGAAAGAAGGGGGGAAAAGGAATTAAAAGAAGTAATTAAACAGGGCCTTGTCGACGAATATAGTGGATTCGTCGATGAGAGCACATGAGGGGCTTGTTGACGAGGATGTGTTTCGTCGATGAGAAGATACCGAGAGGATGTATTGGTGAATCTGAATTTCGTTGACGAGGGTGGGAGTTCATTGACGAATTGCCTTCTTGACCTCGTCGACGAGGTGACATAGCTCGTCAACGAAGGCTAGTGTATAAATAGTCAAAACTTCATTTTTTGGCTGAATTTTGGCGCACCAAACCCTCTCTCTCTCTCTCTCTCTCTCTCTCTCTCCACCCTTCTCTTTAGGTTTTTGGGCCAGATTCTCGTTAGCTCGACAATCTGAAGCGACTAGGACACTTTTGGGGAAGTTCTCTACAAATCTGCTGGAGTAAATCGTCGGTGATACTACCTTGACATTCATCCCAGATTCAAGATAAGACTTTTTATTTGAAATTTGGTTTTTCCATAGTTGTAAAAAATGTTATTCACGGAGAAATACTGAAATTTAGTTTTGGGAAATATCGTTTTCAGGGTGTTGAACGAGGAACCTTGCGGGCGTAGGACTAGTATATTTTAAGAGTTTTTTTTTTTTTTTTCAAAAATCAGATAACTGAATAACTTAAAGCAGTCATTTTTCCACGAAAATTATTAATAGATTTATGTTCAAAAAGTATGTATTATATTTGAGTATTATTGAGAAAATATATATTTGGTAAAATACTTTAGCAAGAGTTTTAGCAAGATAGCTTTTGAAGAGTAGAAAATATTGTGCTTGAATGTTGATTGTATGCATTGATAACTTTAGTTCTTTGATATAACATAAACTTATAGATGGAAAAAGTTTAATTTTCGTATTCCCCAAGTTGCTTAGAGTGTTTCCCAAGTTTTCATAAAGTTTTGGGGTCAAGCAATCTATTTTGGAAACATAATTTTTCTGATTTATTTTAAATATTGCGAAGGTCAGTCGCCTGAGCTTACTCTATTTCAGTAAAAATTCAAACTCAAAATGGGGCCAGTTGCCTGATCTTAGAGGGTCAGTCAGTTGAGCCTATTCTGTTTGCTTAATTAATTAAGCATAAAAATGTCAATTGACTGATCTATTTTGGTTAGTCGCTTGAACTAGAAAAATTCCACAATTTTTTATTTTCAAGACTTTGATCATTCAATTTTTGAAAAACTTCAATGTAACTTAATTAAAGAACATTTTTTATGGTTTTAAAAAATTGTTCTCTAATTCAATAAAAGATTCCTAAGAGCTTCATTCATTCATATTGAAATGTTTGAAGTACTTATATGAGACTTCTTAAAACTATGACTCTTTTAATCACTTATTCTTCATGTATATATTCCATTCTTCATATTGAGCTTGACTTTAAGTTTAGTGACCTGAAGAATGATATTATTTAAATAATAAGAGGGAGAGAAATAGAAACAGAAACAGAATGAGGCCATAGACTTTGTCGACGACATTGCATTTTGGGGGATAATAATAATTTTAGGAAATTGTCGAGACTCGTCGACGAATACAGGAATTCATCAATGAGTGCAGAAGAAAATTCGTCGACGAATACAGGGATTCGTCGATAAGAAAATACCGAGCGAGGTTTTTGGCTGCTTTGAATTTCGTTGATGAATACAGGGTCTCGTCGACGAATCTGACCCTATAAATAGCTAAAAATCGGATTTTTATCCATTTTTCAACGCCTCTCTCTCTCTCTCTCTCTCTCTCTCTCTCTCTCTCTACAATTCTCTCCCTTCTCTCTTTGTTTCTAACCTCGTTAGTCTCCGGATCGAAGATTTGAGGCTACGACGATGCTCTTGGCAAAGTTCTCTACACGTTTGCCGGAGCGGATCGTTGGGGAAACAAAGTTGGAATTCATCTCAAATTCAGGGTAAGGTATTTTAGTTCGTTTTTGGTCTTATGTCAGTTATAGGAAATGATATAGGCAGAAAAATACTGATATTTTATTCTAGCATATGTTGGTTTCAGGGTGTTGTATGGGAGGCCTTGCGGGTGTTAGGCTAGTATTCCATAAGGGCTTTCCAGTAGTCAGGTGAGGGAAATATGCTATGCTAGGAACTTTTGAAATATTATATAGTTTATTTAATCATGAAAATTATGTATTAAGTATCGTGTGGCTTGTGAATAAGAATATAGTACGAAAATATGTTTTACAATATTTCAGTATTCTAATTTTACAATATTTCAGTACCATGATTTCATGAATCTCAGTACCATGATAATACGAATATTAGTATTATGATTATGCAGTTTCAGTATTATGATTATGTGGATGTCAGTGTTATGATTATACAGTTCTCAGTATTACGTATGAACCACAGTTACAGTTTATGCAGCATCATGGTTATTTCAGTATTTCATAATCATGGTAAATCAGAGATATATATATATATAGAAATATATTATATGATATCAGACCCTGTTAGAATATGCAGTCACAGAGCACGGTACCGTTGTTACAGATATTATGTTACTTTATGAGTGCAACCACCTATTTAGATAATACGTGGTAAGGTCGATCACCTAGGCCCTTAAAGAGGTTAGGCTCCCCATCCAGATATGAGTTGAGGTGGGCAGATCGACCGATGGAGTATAGTGATTTATTCCTGGTTGGCCAGTTAGGGTAAATCCCTCCTACGTGCCGCACAACCCTACCATGAGGGGGTAAGTCATGACACACAGATATCCACAAGGAACATTTTTAGTTACTACTATGTATGTACAGATTTACAGAAACAGGTAATATACCTATGTATAATAGAAGTATTTTGATTAGCAACCTACGATACTGTTATGTTAAGCAACATGGAAAGGGGGGGTGTACTTTATCACTTGTACTTTATTTATATACTCAGTTATACATGTTTATTTGAAAAATAGATTTTCATGATATAGTAGCTCATTTGCCACACACTAATAATAGCATATTTCTTCTTACAGAGCGTTGGCTCATCCCAGTATTGAAAAATTTTTCAGGTGATCCAGGTAGGCGAGCAGACCAAGCTCGTAGATAGAGGGGCTTCAGTAGTGCCCTATCAAAGAATGAGTATATTTTGGGAGTATTTTTGTATATCCCAGCATGGTTATGGGTATTTGGGGAAAACAGTGATATGTGTATATTTTGGGGAACATGTTAGTACTCTGGTATTGGTATTGTATGGTATGGTATTGTATATGTTTACATATGGTCATGTTATGTGATTTTTGCTTCTTATTGCTTAGGTTTATGGTTGGGTTTACCCCAGTATGGTATCAGGGCATACAAATTATCATAGTTTTTTTTTTTAAAAACCCATTTATTGGTAAGGTCGTTACATTAAGCTTCATCATTAACTTCATAAGATCTTGTGTCATTATGTTCAAGCTTTTAACAAACTTTGTCAAGCACTTTGATATTGGTCGCTTGAGTCACTTGATCTTGATACTCAAGTTACCTGAAACATCATCACTTAACCAAACATGTTACGTTTCCTCGATTTGCTAAACCACAAATAACATTGTTGGCCAAAATCATAGGATAATTTTTATAAGGCTTAATTTAAGAAAATATTAAGAAAATATCAAATTAAGCTTATTACATAAGTACCTTAGTTTTCAATATGCTATATGCTACATGTGTATGACTTGACTAAACTTGACTTATATTGAAAACTAAGGTACTTATGTAATAAACTCAATTTGATATTTTCTTAATATTTTCTTAAGTTAAGCTCAATATGCTATATGCTACATGTGTATGACTTGACTAAACTTGACTTATATTGAAAATTTAAGGCTCACTATGTTGAAAATTTGAGCATGAGATTATGGAGCATAAGTATGAATTTTGATATGAGATTAATTCTTGACCATGCATGCTTTTGATGAATCACATGGATAAACTGACTGCTATTTATATTGATATCGATGAGCTATGAAAGATATAATAGTTATATTAGTATCCATGAGCTATGCATGATGTGATAATGGTTTTGGTATCTATAAAATACTTTGGTATCCATGAATATTTTAATTGATATCAAAATTTAAAAGCTCACTTGGTATCACAATCTAAAAGTTCAATTTGTCTTTTGAGCATGACAAAGTATGATCATATCTATGAGCATGGTATGACATTGATGATATTAGCATGATATTGATATTTGATACATGATGTGAATCAATGTTTTGAAACATGGGATAATAAAGGCATAATTGGTAACAAAACTGAATGTATTGAATTCAGGGGGAGTGTTATGACTTATTGCTTATATTATAATCATTTCCCTATTAATCAATTGATACCATGAATTCAATTTTAAATTAGTATCATAAAATCAACAATTGGTATCTTGAATAATGTCAAATGGGGAAAAAGTTGTTAGTAAAGATGTTACAACTCATATACATGGCTATTAAAACACACTACACGTAACAACCCGAGTAATAATGGTATTTAAAATAATAAAGAGGGAGGGAAACGGAATCAGTAACAAAGAGGTAGTCGACTTCATTGACGACATTGCATTTTGGAGGTAAAATTTCCAAGAAAATTTTTTAAGCCTCGTCGACGAACACAGGGGTTTCGTCGACGAGGGTTCTTTAGGACCTTGTCAACAAGGTCCTGTCTCGTCGACGAGAAGATACCAAGAAAGAAATTTTGGGAAGTCTGAAATTCGTCGACAAGGGTGCAGATTCATTGACGAACTTTCTATAGGACTCGTCGACGAGGTGACGTGGTTCGTCGATGAATCCCGTAGTATAAATAGTGCAAAACTTCGGATTAATTCAGAAATACAGCGTTGTTCTCTCTCCTCTCTCTCTCTCTCTCTCCTACGGCCCCTTTTCTATCTCTCTTCGATTTCGATCCCGTCAGTCGCTGGATTGACGATCTGAGGCTACCACGATGCTCCTGGCAGAGTTCTTTCCAAGTCTACCGAAGCGGATCGTCGGTGGAACGAAGTTGGGATTCATCCCAAATCCAGGGTAAGGTCTTTTATTCGAAATTTGAGTTTCTAGAAGTTATAAGAAATGTAATAAACGTAGAAATAGTAATGTTTTGTTTTGGGATCTATGATTTTTAGGGTGTTGAGGGGAGAACCCTGTGAGTGTTGGACCCGTTATAGTAGGTGATATTTAGCAAGAAACAGGTAAGGGAAATATGCTATGCTAGGTTATTTGAGTATGATTTTAGTATAAAATTATAAATGTTCTACCAAAGTATTATTCACAG
This sequence comes from Malania oleifera, assembly GCF_029873635.1. Classification (NCBI taxonomy): domain Eukaryota; kingdom Viridiplantae; phylum Streptophyta; class Magnoliopsida; order Santalales; family Ximeniaceae; genus Malania; species Malania oleifera. Next base: position 84,558,583 of record NC_080425.1, read on the forward strand.
TAGAGATTTATACATCCACATTAAGGTGCATTTTCCTCTATAAAAAACTCTTTATTTTAAAATGTATTCAACATGAAAGTTGTAGCATTTTGCTATCATTTTTTATACATCCGCATTAAGGTGCATTTTTCTCTATAAAAAACTCTTTATTTTAAAATGTATTCAACATGAAAGTTTTAGTATTTTTTCTTAGCTTTCTTTTGACACCAAGCTCGACAAATTTGAAGTTACACAGAAAACGTTATGACTAAAAGACTGAAGGGTGCTTGAAGCTAACAACTTGATAGCCGATTGTCCACGTTCTTATAGAAGCCTATCGTTGCACTCTTAGGTGCCTATCCATGTTCTGACAGGCGACTACCACTCTATTGCCCCTTTAAAATAACTAGATAGGCTACTGACTAAAAAGTGACAGTCAACTATCACGCGGTAGATTTTAAATCTCTATAATAGACAAATTTTTTAAATGAGATTGCTTGGGGCTCAAACTTTGTGAAAACTTGGGGAATTCTCCAAGTCACTTGGTGTAATGACCCGAAGAATAATGGTATTTAAATAATAAAAAGAAAGAAAAATGAAAATCGAAAATAGAAGGACGTAGTTGACTTCGTCGATGACATTACATTTTGGAAGACATAAATTTGAGGAATTTTTTAGCTCCTCGTCAACGAACACAGGGGACTCGTCGATGAGGTATAACAGGATCTCATTGACGAGGACATGATTCATCGACAAGAAGATACCAAGAGAGAATTTTTGGAAACCTGAAATTCGTCGACGAGGGTTGAAGTTCGTTGATGAATTTTCTACAGGACTCATCGACGAATCCCGCAGTATAAATAGGGTTAAACAAAAATTTTTAGTCATTTTCCTGCGCAGAATCCCTCTCTCTCTCCCCCATACAGTTTCTCCTCCTTCTTACTAAGATTTTGGCTCGGATTTCTGCCGGTTCGATGATCTGAAGCCACCAAGATGCTCCTGGGAAAGTTCTCTACAAGTCTGCCAGAGTGGATCGTTGGTGGGGCTAAGTTGGAAACCATCCCAAATTCAAGGTAAGGCTTTCTACTCAGTATTTGGGTAATTGACAGTTGTAGGAAGTATTATATGCGTAGAAATACTGAACTTTAGTTCTGAAAAATGCTGTTTCTAGGGTATTGAGTTAGGAACCCTGCGGGTGCGGGACAGATTTTCTTAAGGGCTTTTCAGGAATCAGGTAAAGGGATAAACTAAGCTAGTTCTTTTTAAGAAAATGTATGTATATATAGCATTTGATTTGGGGAAAGTAAATATGTTCATATATATGATTTATATTTGAGAAAACACTATGAAAATTGATGGTATGTTGAATATATGAAAAACTTGTTCAGTGTGGCATGAGTAGAAAATGTTATGAAATACTATTTTCTGTAAATGTGATTATGGTACGGATTTTTATAATGGAAAACCGGCGTACGGGCCAAGATTCTTATATATTTTGCCGGCGTACGGGTTGTGTTATGTGTATGATTTGCCAGCGTGTGGGCTGAGTTATGTATATGATTTGCTGGCGTACGAGCCGAGCTATGAATGTGATTTGCCAGTGTACGGGTTATGCTATGATATGATTTGCCGGCGTAGGGGCCGAGTTATAGATGTGATTTGCCAGCGTACGGGCTGTGCTATGATATGATTTGCCGGCGTACGGGCCGATGATTTTCATGATATACGTATATATGCAAAATGATATGATTGATTTGATAATTAATGATATGAAATATCCATTGATCACAGTTTCAGTATATGATATATGATATCAGTACCTGGTTGGCTTGGTCTAGTCTTCGTGATCATGATATTTGTGTTAACGCTGTTGTACGGAGTGGTGTGATATTGGATGGTCGATGTGGTTTTTAAGAAGTGTGTGAGCGCCCCTGGTGTACGGACCAGGTCTGGCAGACCCATCAGACTTACAGACTGTACTTTTTACTTGGCAGTGGTCGACCAACCATTGTCAGGTCCCACCTTTGGGCCACACAACCCAGTCATGTAGGGGTAATACATGACAACAACCAGCTAACTTATCAGGAATGTTTTTGTATTATTATTATTACATAAGATGAAATATGTTTATGAAAATGCAGTATGTTCTGTCATGTTTTGATGATATATATGTTTTCCCAGATTTGACAAACAGTTACTGAATATGTTCTGTATGGTATATGTATAACACGGAATACTCATGTTGTCACACACTAGTATTAGTTTATTTCCCTTACTGAGAGGTGTCTTACCTCAAAATTCTATAAATTTTTTAGGAGCCCCTGATAGAAGAGCGGGAAAAACCCCACTAATCTAGTGCTATTTATCTGTCCTCTTTGAAGGGTAAGTTTTAGTAGGGACAGTTGAATTTTTTTGGGAAATGTCCCTAATTTTTGTTTTGGGATGTATAGACTGAAATACAGTGGATATAGTGACTTTGGTATTTATGGTAATGTGATGGATGTTTTCGTATTTATAATATTGTGATTGTATGTTTCCTGTTACTTAGGCTTCTGTTATGTGTTATGATGTATCCCTGGTACCCACGGGTCTAGGTGAATTATGATCTGCTGAGTTGAGGGTTGTGATTTTGTAATATGGGAAAAAAAAATATGAAAATTAAGCAGGTCGTCACACTTGGGGATCAAGTTACATACTTTTTCAAGTCTATAAATAAGCCTCAAGATCATTGAATTAATTACGAAGAATCAACTTTAGCTAAAAAACTCTCTCAACTGCTCTCATCATTGAAAGGTACTCTTGCTCATATCTTGTGCACAAATTCAACTGAGTATTGTTGACATTCAATCACCAATCTTGTGCTACAAATTCTAAATCTTTCAATTATTGAAAAAATTAATCGGTGATATACTCTCTTGAGTTTCAAGTTAATTTTCATATTGTTATTTACTTTAAAGTATATTATAATGCTGAATTATTGTACTAATCAGCTCTATTTGAGAGCATTCTTTGTACACATCTATTGGTCGTATCTTTTGTAGTTCTTGAACGATTCGAGGTGTTCGGATCGTTGGCTAAACAAGAAGATATCGCTTAGAGAGGTGCCGCTTTAGCCTAATTGAAGGAGTGACCGAATTAGGGTATATAATTTGGAGAGGCGGGCTCTAACCTATTGAAGGAGTGTGTAAACGGTATTGTTCCACTCGGCAAAGGAACTGATTTTAGTAATCCTTTGGTGGTTTGCCAAAGGCGAGGACATAGGTTGGGTATAAGCCGAACCTCGTAAAAATTTCGGTCTCACTCTCTCTTTCCCTTACTCTTTATTTTTAGCACATATAAATTGCGTGAATGATTTAATTTCTTAATCATATATACTACGTATATTTGGAAATCATGTAAACTTAAAATCTAATTTTGATTTGGGATTACGGAAACCGAAAGGGAGTATGTTGGTTAAACCATACTTTATGGAAACTATACGAGAGTACGTTACTTGGTTAACATCCCAAAAAAAAATTTACTAAGAGTTTATTTGAATTCTGAATTTAGTTACGAAACATATAATGTGTGTGCAAAATTCTATCAGATTGCTAACAAATACATAATATTCCTACTAATGTAAAAATTTATTTGTCCAATATGAAATGTAAAGAAACATATTTATTGGGCTCTCCAACAGAAGAAACATAATTATGACTAAAAGTAAAGTAAACAACCGTTTTAATTATTATTCTGTAACAATTCCTCCTCTTAAATACAAATAAGTTAGTTTTTAAAATTTAGTTAAAATACCCTCAATAGTCTTCAAATCCACATGAAAACTAGCCGCTAAAACATCGCTACTAATCTTTGGAGTGGAACCAAACACTGAACTGGCCACCAAGATGGGTGAAATGTCTTGGCTGCTCAACGCTATTATGGCAGTAGCATTTGTGGTTCCTGGATTCTTCTGATAATGGATGGGACCTGCCGGGATTGCGAACACCTCCCCCTTCTTAAGCACCTTCGAGATCAGACGGTTGTCCGGATACGGTGTGATCAGTCCGACCTCAAGCGTGCCTTCTGTGATGTACAAGATTTCGTCTGCCTGGTTTGTATGGGGAGGGAAGATGCCGCTCGGCTTGAAAGTGGCAAGCACCAAGGAGACGCCCAAGGTGTTAAGCCCAGGGACTTCTGTGGCAGAGGCCGCCGCCACTGCCGAACCATAGCGGTTGAATGGCCCTAGCGTGTTGAGACCGCTAGAGAAGAAGTCATCAGGTTGAACTTGTTTTAGGTCCTTGCAGGGGAATCCATCCACAAGGATCGCCGAGCTATTTGCGTCGGACCTCACGCAAATTGTCTTATATCGACTCGGGACGGTTGATGCCAAGGCTTGTGAGACGGAGAAAGTTAAAAGCCCTAGCAAAAAGATATGAGCAGCCATTAGATTCGAATTCAATTTTGGCGTATGAACTATTTTATGCTGGTGTAGAAAGGATGAATGCACCTTAATTTATATAGTAGGAAAAAATCTTTGCCTCACCACACCTTTGTTTACATGTAATAGAAAACTGAATGTGAAATATCAAACCGATTTCAACTTCAAAATACCCAATAACTCTCATTAATTATGAATTTATGAAGGAACATATGACTATAATTATTATTATTGGTTATGGATAGCAAACATGACGTTTTCATTTGACATTTTCCTTTAATTAGTGGCCTAAAATACTCCATCTAGATGGATCTTATTTAATGTTGTAGATTGAATCAACTTCAAATTTTGAATGATATGTAGGTCAAATGGGGGATTGAGGAGATGTCTTTGCAGGATTTATTAAATATACGCTATTATTATTATTATCATTATGAATTTGTGAAGGAAACATATGACTAATTATTATTATTGGTTATGAATAGCAAACAACGTTTTCATTTGACATTTTCCTTTAATTAGTGGCCTAAATTACTCCATCTAGATGGATCTTATTTAATGTTGTCAATTGAAGGGATTGAAGAGATGTCTTTGCACGATTTATTAAATATATGCTATTATTATTATTATTATTATTATTATAACTTGAGCTCGAAGAAATATTTTACTAGTTGAAAATTCAAACTTTTATTTTAAAGGTTTCAACTTCAAATCTTGAGAGGGGTGAATAGGGTACAAAATGAGAAATGAACTATCTCCTATTCTGTAACCCAAAACCAATGCCACTTCCAAGCAATCAAAACAAAAAAAAAAATTTAGAATTAAAAAATAATCTCTCATTTTCGTAAATATATAATAATTTAAAAAATTATTTTTGAAAGCTTTAGCCTCTCTCTCTCTCTCTCTCTCTCTCAAATCATTTAATTTAATTTTATTTAATGCAACCACTTGCAAATTAAAGAACATACGTTTTTGGTTCATTGACCTAAACTATATAATAAGAAGTAGATTATATTTCCTTCTACTCTTGCTCAACATAAAGTTCATTGGGCTCTAGGTTACAAATAAAAGGTAACTACTTTCCCAATATATATTTAAATCCTAAACTTGCAACAAACACTCAAATTTTTATTTTTTAATATATTAAATGACAATTGTATCCATTAATTTTTACATTTAAGATAAAATAAAATATATGAGATAAATTCACCTTTTCATTAAGTGAGAATAAATAGTGGACTTTTAAAGGCTTTTTGGAAAGCAAATAATGTCGCCCATCTTAAAAATCATTCTCTTTTTTATTGCAATAATCTTAACCTTAAATGACGAATGACCTACCATGGTAATTTGATTTAAAATTATTTATTTTCATGTAGTTTCATATAATTAAGATGTATAATATGCTACATAATTCTATCAAAATAATATTATATTAATGCTGCCAATATTTATTTTATTTGTCCAATATAACATAGATGTTTTTAAAATTTCAACATTCAATAATATAACTCGTAATTTAAATTTGGTTGTTTAATTATAAAAGAATAGGAGCAACCAGCCACAGCATTAGCTCAAAAATTTTTTGTAAAATTAATGAACAAGTTATACACTATAATGCCCCTACATAATTCAAGATATATACTCAATTGGCCCTCTTAAAAATTATTAAGATTGCTTTTAATAATTTCTATCAATTAACTATTTCTATTACTAGGGTGTCAATCTTGCTCACATATTTTAGGAGGCTCTTTTAAAAATAAACACACACACACACACACACACACACACACACACACACACACACACAGACACACACACACATATATATATATATATATATATATATTAAGAGTAAAATCCAACCAAAGAACCCCTTGAAGTTTTGATATACCCCAAACATTGCCTCAAAAAACTATCATTCGTCATAAAGGAGTATTAAAGCATAGCCACGATAAGGGCCCTCATCACTTTG